>NC_053022.1:529729706-529880264 GCF_003073215.2 Triticum urartu | reverse complement strand
GTGAGTTTGATGAGCTCACCCTTGATGACCCTTGAGCCATTTTTGAGGTGCTCAAAATCCTCAAGGTGTCTAGCATGAGAAACTTCAAGCTTAGCATTTTTAGTTTTGAAATCATTGGCCACCTCGAGTGCTCTATCATGAGATTCCTTTATTCTAGATAATTCTGTAGCAAAGGTCTCCTCAAGAGATTCGGATGAGGTTTGTTCATGTTCAAGAGCTTGAGATAGCTTCGCGATCTCATTTGCGTAATCACGCTCATGACCTTCCATTTTCTCAATGGTGACCTCATGCTCCTCTAGATGAGATTCCAACTCCTTAATGTATTTCTTGCCTTCAATGGAAATAGACATGATTTCCATGAAGTTGGAACGAGCAAGTTTATTTTTGTGAAGAGCTTTAAAAATCATTTCCCCCTTAGTTTTTAAGGAGGCAACATTATCATTATCTTCATCATAATCAACATCATCATCACTCTTGCCATCATCACAAGATATATTGGGATTCAAAGTGGGAGATACCTTTGAAGCCTTGGCCATAAGGCAAAATGCAATAGATGATGATGTAGGATCCGTTGAAGCACCATTTAAAACCACATCTTGTTCCATGGAGTCTTGGGTTTCCTCTACATTGTTAGCACCACAACTCGAGGAAATACAAGCATTTTTATCATGGCAACAAGATATAGAAAGCATATCATCATGAGATTTAGTCAAACAATTTCTACAAGATATGCACGGACTATCAACACAAGCATGTGAAACATGTATGGTGCTCGACGTGTTAAAGTCCAAAGAAGATGCATTGCAATAAGATAGTGATGAAGTATCATCCACAATAAGCATACTATCATCATTGCAATGACCAACACTACTCACCATTTCATTACCTTGTGGCAAACCACATGTAGGTGAAGTAGAAGAAGTTGGGAACTCAACATGGCCGGAGGTGGAGGGAGAACAATCATCCCCACAAAACTTGGACACGCCATATTTATCTTGAAGCTTTGTCCACAACTCATGAGCATCCCGAAATGGCATGAGCTGAAATATAACTACATTTCTCAAAGCATAGAAAAGCACATTAGAAGCTTGAGCATTGAGATAAGAGTCTTTCTCATCCTCTAAAGATAATCTTTGGGGATCCTTTGGAGGAGAAAAACCCATATCTACAATTCACTCTAAAATTGGGTCCATGACCCTAAAGAGATTAAGCATGCGAATTACCCAAACATCAAAATTTGTGCCATCGAAACTAAGAGTGTCAGAGAATCCTAATCCCCTAGTCGACATCCTTACTCTCTAGGCGGTTAAGCCCTATAAAGAGAGACGAGGCTCTGATACCAATTGAAAGATCATGGATGTCGCCTAGAGGGGGGTGAATAGGCGTTTTAAAATAATTACAATTTAGGCTTGAACAAATGCGGAATAAACCTAGCGGTTAATTTGTCAAGAACAAAACCTAAAACAACTAGGCTCACCTATGTGCACCAACAACTTATGCTAAGCAAGATAAGCAACTATGTGATAGCAAGATATATGACAAGAAACAATATGGCTATCACAAAGTAAAGTGCATGAGTAAAGGGGCTCGGGTAAGAGATAACCAAGGCACGCAGAGACGATGATGTATCCCGAAGTTCACACCCTTGCAGATGCTAATCTCCGTTTGGAGCGGTGTGGAGGTACAATGCTCCCCAAGAAGCCACTAGGGCCACCGTAATCTCCTCACGCCCTCGCGCAATGCAAGATGCCGTGATTCCACTAAGGGACCCTTGAGGGCAGTCACCGAACCCGTACAAATGGCAACCCTTGGGGGCGGTCACCGAAACCCGTCAAATTGCTCGGGGTGATCTCCACAACCTAATTGGAGACCCCGACACTTGCCCGGAGCTTTACACCACAATGATTGAGCTCCAAACAACACCAACCGTCTAGGGCGCCAAGGCACCCAAGAGGAACAAGCTCTAGGGTGCCCAAACACCCAAGAGTAATAAGCTTCTCAAACTTCACTTCCACGTATCACGGTGGAGAACTCAAACCGATGCACCAAAGCAATGGCAAGGGCACACGGAGTGCCCAAGTCCTTCTCTCTCGAATCCCACCGGAGCAACTAATGCTAGGGAGGAAAATGAGAGGAAGAACAAGAAGGAGAACACCAAGAACTCCAAGATCTAGATCCACGGGGTTCCCCTCACATAGAGGAGAAAGTGATTGGTGGAAATGTGGATCTAGATCTCCTCTCTCTTTTCCCTCAAAAACTAGCAAGAATCCATGAAGGGATTGAGAGTTAGCAAGCTCAAAGAAGGTCAACAATGGGGGCAAAAACGAGCTCAAGAGATGGGGAACCATTGGGGAAGAAGACCCCCTTAAATAGGTCCCCACGAATCTGCCCGTTATGTACAGAATAACATAGGAGCGGTACAACCTCTATGAGCACCGGTACAACCAGTAACAGGCAATAAGCGGTACAACCGGCCCACAACCGCCCAACAACCGCACCACAACAGAGACCAGTCCGGTGGTAGAGCGGTACATGACCGGTACAACCTCCGGACCAATTCTGGAGCGGTACAACCGCTCCAAACACCGGTTGTACTGGTCAAGCGGTACAACCTCTCCATGGGGCGGTACAACCTCTCTGTGTAAAACAGGCAATATCAAAACAGCCACAACTTTCGCATACGAGCTCTGAATTCAACGAAACCAAGTTTGTTGGATAGCTAACGACAAGGGCTAACACAATCTTGAGAGAAATAACAATAAGAAGCAAATGAGAAAAGGACCATAAAAAAATGGTGAGAACCCATCCTTGGAAAATACCGGTAAAACCTACAACACCGAAAACATCATAGAAGATGCATGCGAACTTCGTTTTCGATGAACTCAAGATTGTCATCAAGATGACCATAAGCTCTAAGACTCACAAATGGAACCAAACAAGAACCAAGAAAGATTATGCAAGGATGCAATGGTTTGAGCTCTCGACTAGTGATACGATCAAGCTACTCCCTGGAGAGCCCCCCTTGATAGTACGGCAATCGATTCTACAACCCGGTCTCCCAACTACCACTATGAGACCGGTAAAATAGAAAATCTATCAAGGGAAAACCTTTGCCTTGCACATAGTCCACTTGAGCTAGATGATGACGATCTTGACTTCCTCAAGTTGGACCACCTTTCTTGATTGTGTTGGCTCGATGAAGACTAGTTGATTGCTCCCCCATACTCCACTATGGGTGAGCCACTCATTGACACATCTTCACAATTCCATTGACACCACAATGGACAGCAAGCTTCAAGCTTGATTGCTCCCCCATAATCCATTATGGGTGAGACACTCTTTGAGTTGCCCCACTTGAACTTGCACACTGCAAACTTGATGACGATCACCACTTGATGTCATCCTCCATGGGTTGTATGAGATCTTCCTCTTGACGCAAGACCATGGAAACATACCTAACCCCACAAAGAACTCTCACGTTGACCATGGGTTAGTACACAAAGCGTAATGGACAATGCTTACCATACCATGGGATCACTTGATCCCTCTCAGTACTTCTTCTACGCTTTGTGAGTTGATCAACTTGATTCACTCTTGACTTAGTCTTGATCAACATTGAATCTTTCCAACTCTCATTTGGATGATGTCTTGAAGGTAACTATGAATGATCACACAATCTTCTTCAAGACATGCTTGCAATAAGCTCAACTCACACATGACCAATCTTTGGATAATTCCTTGAAAAGAACTTTGGCCATCTCAACTCACACATGACCAATCTTTGGATAATTCCTTGAAAAGCACTTTGGCCATCTTATAAACTCCTTGAAACCAACACATGGACTTCAAGACAATCCTATGGACAAATCCTTCAAATATAACTCAAGGCAACCGTAAGTCCATAGAGATTGTCATCAATTACCAAAACCACACATGGGGGCACCGCATGTCCTTTCAATGACACCGGAGAGAAAGCGGAATAGGAAGAGGTAAAACAAAGTTGCTTCTTGACAAAAGAGTGAAACCAAAGAACCTTGAGAGGTTAAACCATTGAAAGAACAATACAGTGGAGGTGAACGAGATTGCAAACACTCCGTTAGATAAGAGAAACATGGGACACGATGAGAACCAAGAAGTTGAGTGACAGATAGATATTGAAACCACTCCGGTTAAAACAAGATACAGAAGGAATACGATTTATATAATTTGGGCAGCACTCTGACTGAAAGGACAAGGAAAACTTGATAAGTTGCAAAGAACTTGAAAGGAGGGCATGACACTCTGGTTAAATGGATAAGCAAAGGAAAGGACATGATCTTGGGGAAAACAAGATAATTGGTCGAAGAGAGCAACATCACAATACCTCCGGAATAGATAAAAGAATGAAATTAAAGGAATGGAGAAGAAAACAACATCTTTTACCTGAAATGAGCTTTGAAAAAGCATCTTTAGGAGAAGGGTCGAACGGAGTTGTTGGAAAACCCACAACGAAAAGAGTAAGCTTGTTGTGGGATTATGGAAAACATCTCGAAATTTGAGGTGAAATTCTGCCACTACGGAAACAAAGATTGATTGAGATCAACGAAGAGATGAAAAACTTCTTTCATCGCGAGAATAGGAGGAAACTTGGATTATTGATAAGCACCACAATAGCAACATTCCTTAGGGAAGGCTTTAGGTGAAATATGACACAAGATAACTCCAATGAAGAGATTAATGTATTGCAAAGGATCTCCTGAACAAAAAGAAAATGATGGGTTTACATATCTCATCCATGACAACTTGCGAATCATGAAACACGAAGGCAAATTGCCAAAAATGACATAACACCACCTCAAAAGATAAGGTAGAAAGAATTGCACTTCGGATGCAAGATGAAGAATGCTTGAACTCCTCAAAACAAGACATGTGTTGAGCACCATGTTTGTTTTTAGAGTAAAGCTTAGTGGATCTTAACTTTGAGAGAAATCTTGGGGAACAATTGAAGAATGAAAGGAATCCTTGACGAACCACCATGTAAAGCCTCCATGAAGAACTCCGGTAATAAAAGGATGATAGAAAGAAAGAGAGGTTGAGAACACAAGGTGAAGCCTTGCAATGATTTAGATGGAGCTTCGCGACGAGCTAAAGCGGTAAGCTTGAAACTCTGGAAAAGAAAAGATGAAGCAACTTGGAACCAATAATTTGATATCATGAACGAACTCCGGAAGAAAATAATTGAATCACCTCAAGGAAACAAGAATAAGATTTACTGTATGTTTATCCTTCATCAACTTAACTTGATGACAAGCAACGGATTTGGCATACTACTTATTCTCGTAAAAAAGATTAAAATAGATATAGCGCAAACTTGAGAAGGTCTTGATGGATCCGTCGGTGGGGTTTGGAAACAACGAATGAATTGATATGATACTGAGAGAATAGGAATCTTGAATGAACCACCATAAGAATTGAAAACGAATGAAGAAAAGAGAACGAATCACCGGGAGGAATTAGAAAATGAACTAAGATACTTGAGGGAATATAAATATATGAGAACAAAGAGATCACAAGCTGACTACGGAATACTTGAGCGATGCACGGGTAAGATTTGGAGAACGAGAGTTGAAAGCTAGAATGAATAATTCTGAGATGATGGGCTACAGAGAATGAAACTGAAAAGACTCCTGAATTGCTCCGGATGGGTGAAAAGAATTCTCACAATCGAAAATAGTTATGAGAGGATGACAGCAAGCTTGAACTACGCATCTCTGAGAGAACGGATAAGATTTGGAGGAAAAACTCTTCTTCGGTCTTCACAATCTGAGAATGACGATGAGAAACATGACCATGAATTTTTTAGACACTCCGGGAGAATCAAAAGCGAAGAGGTAGATCCAACGATGAAAAGAATTTGAAAGATCTTGAAGAAAGACATATGACTGATGACAATCCATTCTTACGTCAAACTTGGAAAAGAATTTGAGGATAACTCCATAAAAATTAGAAGAGTCAGGTAAGATCCTGGGAAAAGACCTGTGGGTTAGGGCCCACTCAAGAGAAACTATGTTGAAATGATTACTTGAAAGGGAGATTGCACCGGTTGAATTAAATGGCTTGAATGAGGTAATATCCTCGAAAGAGCTTCAACAAATGCAGAGTGGAAACACGAATCTTCTGAAATATCTTCAGCACTCACTACAAAAAAATACAATTCCGTGAGGATATGTGTTTGTCACAGTAGGTCACGTTTTTTGTCATGCATGTACATCCATGACAATTTTATGACAGAATCAAGATAGTCATACATGTGCTATCGTAGAAGTGTTCCATGACATTACCAAAATTATCATCACGAAAGTGTCCACTTCCATGATGATAAATCGCGCGTCACAGAAGTGCTTTCATCAAGGGTGACCGACACGTGGCATCCACCATAACGGAATGCCGTTAAGCTATCGGGTCGGATTTTGGATCCGATAATCCGTTATCAGCCCTGACCAATGGGAAATTTCCACATGTAAAATTCGGATTGGCCAAAGGAAACACGTGTTGCCTCACCGTTGGGACAGATGTCATCCACTCATTGGACAGGATGCGCCTATGATAGGTCGACACGTGGCACGGCCCAACAATGGCCCATTCTGGTGAAAAAGGTTGGCCCATATAAGGCCTACTTGTGTCAGGTCCATTTAAGCCCACAGCCCATACGAGATGTGCCAATTCGGCCCGTCAATGGCCCGTTAAAGATTTGACACCATTGCATCCCATCGTCAGTTCGAGCCCGTTAACAGCCCGCTATATATTTGGGCTCAATATTGGCCCGATGAGATTTCGGCCTGTTAACGACCCATTTAATGGATGGGCCAATTTTCAGGATGTACATCTTTTGGCCTTTTAGCGACCCATTTAAATGTTGGGCTAATTTCTGGCCCGGTGTGTCTTTCAGCCTATTGACAGCCCATAAATCTGATGGGCCATTTGTAGTCGGACCTGAGTTTCGGCCTTTTAGCAGCCCATTTAAGTGTTGGGCCAATTTATGGACCGGTGTCACTTTCAGCCTGTTGACGGCCCATAAATCAGGGTCATTTGTAGTCGGACCTGAGTTTTGGCCTTTTAGCGACCCATTTAAGTGTTGGGCCAATTCCCGGCCCTGTGTGCCTTTCGGGCTGTTAACGGACCATAAATGAGTTGGGCCATTTGTAGTCGGACCTTAGTTTTGGCCTTTTAATGGCCCATTACCTTCATGGTCCAATACCAGCCCGGTTTCTCTTTCGGCCTGCTAAAGGCCCACAACACAGTTGGTCCGTTTACAATACGACCTGACTTTCGGCCTCTTAGCGGCCCATGCTCTTCATGGTCCAGTACAAGCCCGTTGTCTCTTTCGGCCTGCTAAAGGCCTACAGTATAGTTGGGCCATATGTAGCCCAAACTTAGTAACGACCTGTTAATGACCCGAGAGGTAAGAGGGCCGACCATTAACTTTCGGCCTAGTAACGTCCCATTAACTTAATGGGCCCACTAAAGTTCGTTCATGTCTTTAGGACAAATTAGATAATTTGAGCCCATTACGATGAGCAAATATGCAAAGGACCAAAACCGATCAAGCAAAGGTACGACATACAGGGAATAACATTGCACATCCAGCATATATTACAAGAAATTACATCCACTAGGCAATCAAAGATTGATGCCAGTGCAAATAAATGAGCAAAACCTAACCATCTACAACGTCACAATCTGCAACCTCAGCACAGATGTCGCCCATAAGCATGTGGGCAAGTTCTTGCTGCTTTGCTACACTGTCTCTAAAAACATTGATCAGTTGTTGTGTCGCACGACTCTGCACCTCTGATTCATCCACCATTTCCATCATTGCTTCAACCATTAATTGGTTCACAAACATACATTTATTCCATTGCATTCGAGACAGAGGATACTGAACAGATTTAGATGGCGATTTTGGCAGGCTTGTATTATTGATAGTGGAGAGTGTCTCGACCACTGCATCATAACATAAATTAGGACGGGAACCAAACAGATTAATCATGAGTTATTGCCATATTACCTGGCCTAGATTTACTAGAAAAAACAAAGGGGTTGCCTTGCTGTTTTCAGAGTTTGTCTTCTTATCTTCAGCAGCCTGCACAAAATTAACACACTAGCATTGCTATCATTGGCCAAGTCAGATAATAGGAAAGCAACATTAACACAACGAATGTTTGGGCAACTAGCCTACACCAAATTAACACAATATGGCACAACTATCATCAGCCAGGTAAGGTAATACGAAAGCAACATTGACACAATGAATGGATGGGCAACCAGAGAAGCACTACAATTCAGTAATGTGCGTGATGTGAGATAGTACATTCATGCAGCTCAGTATGCAAAACTACCAGGAAGTTTTCCTTACAAAAATCAACATTGGCGTCTTTAACATTTTGCTACAACTAATTTTAGATCAGATAAAGGTTAGATTCGTGCCGATTAACAAAATACATGCTGATGTAAAAATATAGTGATATACAACAGGTACTTACATCAGCATTGGAGCACAGAGAATTCCCGCAAGATATTTTCCTCGAATACGATCCCAATGGAGGAAGTCTTGTATCGTTTAACCTTATTTTCTAAAACAGAGATGGGTAAGAAACATGTAGAAAATATGATCAGAATGCTATAAAATTTCATGATGCGAGGATACACACTCGCTTCTTAGAATGGAGTTGACATTCTTTTGTTGGACTGGAGCGGACTAGTTCTTTGGCCACTGAATCTGCTTATTATCAGTGGGAGTTGGGTTTCTCTGTGCTAGAGCAGTATCTATGAAAAATAGAGCTCATTTATTATCTCCTGGCATTTGGATCTTTTGCAAAGACCTGGTTTGTAACCCTTCAGATTCTAAAATAGCCGTCTTCCCCTTGCATGCCTTATATAGAAGAATGGTGATTCAGTTATAAAACATGCTACAGCAGAGATGGAAAGGCATGACATATTAACATGTATTCCCTCCATCCGGAAATAAATGGATGGGTCTAGGCGTATTTCAGTTCTAGATACATCCAATTTTATCCATTTCTATGACATTTAATCCGGACAGAGGGAGTATAATGTACTCCCTCCGTTCCGAATTACTTGTCGCAGAAATGAATGTATCTAGATGTATTTTAGTTCTAGATACATCCATTTCTGTGATGAGTAATTTGGAACGGAGGGAGTAAGAGCTAGGGATACGACAGGACAACACAGTAAAAAAACACTGAAAAACCCACTGCAGAACCAAAGTATTCAAACCCCCTGATATGAGTAGTACACTCATGCAGCTCAGGATGCAAAACTACCAGGTAGTTTTCCTTGCAAAAATCAACATTGTGGCCTTTAATCATACATTTTGCTACAACTAAATTTAGATCAGATAAAGGTTGGATTCACGCCGATTAACAAAATACATGCTGATGTAAAAATGTAGTGATATACAATAGGTACTTACTTCTACATTGGAGCACAGAGAATTCCTGCAAGAATCTTTCCTCATAAACGATACCATTGCAGAAATTCTTCTATCTGTTAAGCTTATTTTCTAAAAGAGAGATGGGTAAGAAACATGTAGAAAATATGATCAGCATGCTATAAAATTTCATGATGCAAGACGCATACGCTTCTTAGAATTGAGTTGACATATTTTTTGCTGGATTGGAGCGGACTAGTTCTTTGGCCACTGGAATCTGCTTATTATCAGTAGGAGTTGGGTTTCTCTGTGCTGGAGTAGTATCTATAAAAACTAGAGTTGGTTTATTATCTCCTTGGCGTTTGGATCTTTTGCAAAGGCCTTGTTTGTAACCCTTCAGATTCTAACATAGTCGTCTTCCCCTTGCATGCCTTGTATAGAAGAATGATGCTTTAATTATAAAACATGCGACAACAGAGAGATGGAATAGGTACTGAAGAATAGAAAGGCATGATATATTGACATGTATTCCCTCCATTCGGAAAAAAATGGATGGGTCTAGGCATATTTCAGTTCTAGATACATCCTTTTTTATCCATTTCGGCAACATGTAATCCGGACGGAGGGAGTATGGTGTAAGAGCTAGGGGTACGACAGGACAACGCAGCAAAAAACACTAGTTGAATGTAAAACTGTAAGCTAGCGGAATACGTACAGAAATAACTAAAGCAACATGCACGTGTATGATTGGGAAAATAAGATGGCATTGCAACAGAGCACTAGAACAGCACTTCAATGGAAAAAAACATGGTATGGTAGACAGATGAAGTACATATTGGTGAATAACAATGCATAAGATATTCAGAAGCATGATGTCCAAATTAAGCAGATGGCATTGCGATAGAGTAGAATGACAGTACTTGAATTTGAAAACATGTTATCATGAATGGAATAGGTACTGAAAAATAGGAAGGCATGACATATTTACATGCATGATCAGCATGCTAAGCACATGGCATTGCAATAGAGTAGATACACTCCAGGACATTATATGCATGTTGTACCCATATCACAGGCCAAGTTAGAGCAAGGACCTTGTGGGGTGAAGAGGATTCATCATCTTTCTGCAAGTCTTCTGAAGAACTGCCTTTACATGTTCCATCATATTGGGTATCATTGACATCAAGTTTATTGGCCTTTACATTGCTCCGTGAGGTTCTTGTAGATATATCAGTGTGTGTAATTATATCTGACATGCATGGAAGACAACTAGTAGTTAGATTTATGTAATGAGTGCCTGTAGGAGATGACATAAATAGTAGGACTGGGGTTAACTAATAGCAACAGGTCTCATAAACTAAAGGGAGAACACAGATGAAAGCTACAGAATATGTATCGTTTGTACTCAAGATTAACTAGATGGCACACAAAAGTATTAAAGAACAACATAGGTAATACTAGAAGTGGTATCATACTATAATCACCAGCCTGTGGGATAGCATTGGCTGATGGATGATAACTATGGAACAATGTTACCTAAAGAACAAGTATCTTAGCTGAACTATGGAACAGCGTTAACTCTGAACAAGACCCGTAAGAGATCAACATGAATATACAGTGAAATGTGATGATCTATTTTCCATGCTTAGATGAATAACAAAGCCATAAATGTTGCACATAAGTAAGATGAGGGTACAACCTATCTGGCTGCCATCCATAGGAGTGAGCATCATGTGCTGACTTGTCGATGGCCCTGCAGTTGTTGTGGCTGTCCATGTCGGGCACGCGCATTCGATGCAGGGAACTGTTGAGTGGGGACTATAGCTCCCTTCTGGTGTATGCTTCCCTTGTTGGAGCAGCTGCGGCGAGTCGGAAGACGGTGCGTCTGAAGATGCATATAACGCATAATGTCAAGAACGACATATCTCTTTGATCTGAAGAGATACACTAAGAGATCAACAGCAAGGTACGAGAGTGGTCACACGTCTGTTGACTGAAGACTAAATTGGGGCCAGATAGGTCGCACACTAAAAAACCCACGCAACTCTAAAAGATAGCCATCTAAGCGTTGCTTCCGCGGCGAACTTGCGGCCCCGCACCCTTACGTTAGACACCAGCCAACCGGCAGCCTAGGAGCTCCGCCGCCTCGAGGGGTGCTGCTTCCCATTGGGAATCGATTGGCCCAGAATAAAAATTCAGGCAACTGACGCCTAAATAAAGTGAGTTGAGATGAGGGTGCGACCTATCTGGCAGCATGGTGAAGTAGGCAGGTCCAGCTGCCGAGTCGGTGAGGCCGGCACGGTTGTGGTGGCGACCGGCGGCAGGGAAAGAGCGATGTCGCGACGGTCGACGGCTACGCGGAAGCAGTGCCAGGACTCTGGACAGATCCGAAGTTGGAGCCGCTCCGGCGCCGTGAACAACGGCGGGGGTGAATCGGCTCCGGTACGGTTCACGCGGCTGTCGTTGAGGCAGCACCAGCAGCACGGAGTAAGAGGCACACGGCCCAGTGCACGACGGCAAATGGACAGCGTCTCCGGCATTAGGGAGGAGGGCGGCTGTGAAATTGGTGCGGTGGGGGGGCCATGGAGGTAGGGTTGAGGTTTCGCGGCTCGGGAGAAGGGAGCTTCCCGGGGAGAAGGTGATTTGGCGCCCACGAGGTATGAATGGGGGCGGGCGGGCGGGAATTGGAAGGGGAGTGGAACCATGTCTTACGGACGCATTTGTCTGAAATGTGAGGGGGAGTTACAGTTCTACCCTTGACTATAGGCTTCTCGGCTTGGGTCTGTGTACTGAGGGTCGGGGATAGTAGAGTAACTTTGCTTCTCCACAAATAGTGGGCGGGAGCGATTTCAGGCGAGGAGGGCGTGTTTTGAACTATAGTGGGCGCGAGCGATTTCGGGCGAGGAGAGCGTGTTTTGAAATAGTGGGCGCGAGCTATTTCAGGCGAGGAGAGCATGTTTTGCCGACCATGGTTTATGAATTATTCGGCACATGTCATTTCGGCCGAGGAGAATGCGTGCTTGGATGAAGTTACGAACCTACCCTCGATATACAATGGGCCAATTGATATGTGTCCCACATAGGACGGTAATTTTGCGTCTCCCATTTATTTGCTCGAGCGAATTCCACCGAGGGAGAACGAGCATCCACGTCTAGCTTACCAAGTCGATTCGGATCAAATTTTGAAATATTAGCTTGCCACTTGTTTTTTAGATGGAGAGATGATGCTCGGGAGTAATGTGTTTTTACATGCTCGTTGCTAGGGATTTACTATATGACAAATAGTCGACCCACTCAAAAACGCGAATCAAACCCAAAATGAAATATCTCGATTCAGTGAAATAGCTCGTTCAGTAGGTCAAAATAGTGAACTAAATCCAAAATTGAACACCTCAATCGAGTAGCATGTTTTACAGTATTATAGTACTCCATGAACATGTTGAAAGTCAAATTAATGAACTTGTTTGATATACGCATATATCCGTTCATGTGTGGATTGCAGACAACATGTTCTCCAATTTAAATATTTAAATGCAAGTTTATATCGAAACATGGTTTATATCAGTCTTTGATGCATAAAACGCGACCTCCCCCTCTCTCGGACTCCTGTTCTCTGTCTCTCTCTCTCTCTCTCTCTCACCGACAATCTTCAATTCTGTCGCACGCATCCGACACAAAAACCTTGTTGGTCCCTCTCCCTTTCTCTCCATCTCTCTCTCTCTCTTTATGTGTGTGTGGGGGGGTCTTTCTAGTTCGCATGCATATATACACCATCTATATGTCTCTCTCACACACTATGTATGATACTCCTAGTCCAAGCTAGATATCTTGGGTGCACTCATCGTACGCACACAAATCCCTTGGCTCTTTGCCGTAACTCTCTCACGCACCACTATGTCGTCTCGGAGCTCTTGCCCCCTCTCTCAAACTCTCCATCCACCTGGGTCACACATACACATGCATATCTCACTCGCACTCGATAGGCCCATCTAAAATTCTATCTCCCACCTCGTTCTCTCTCCATCTCACACGCGCACACACACAATCTGATGCCCAGCTAGCCAAGTATGATGGTCTCTCACTCAATTGTAGGCACACGCAGTCCCCCCTATATGTGTATGACTAGCTAATCTTAGTCTCCATCACAAACATGTGCATGGTCTATCTCAATTTCTCTCGGGGCATCTTTCTATCGTGCACACACTCCCTTGATCTTCCACCCATATAGTCCCCTCACGATCTCGATGGGATCTCTCTATCACAAACACACCCTCTCTCCCTCCCCATGCATCCATGCCATCCATGTGTCCCTCTCGACCTTTGTTCCTTGTTGGCCAGACCTCTATTGGACATGTGCTACAGGGGTGTCTCTCTCCGTTGCAAACAATCACACACTAGCTATCTTCGTGTATCTCCTTGCCTCGCTTTTCCATCTCAGAGATGCATGCGTGATATGTTCGCATAAGAAACGAAAAAACACACTCTCTCTCTAATTTATCGTTTGTTGTCACTTTCTCTTTCACACACATACTCTTTTTGCACACTTACTCATTCTCCTTCACACGCACTTGATCTGTCTCGACTGAGACACTCTCCTCGGTCCATAGCATATAGATTTATTGAAAAGTCAAACATCACAAAGTTTGACCATGTACGTGGAGAAAAAGAATTACATCTAGTACGGCAAACATATACCATTAGATTCACCATGAGATGTAGTTTGCTATGATGTATCTTTGGTATTGTAGATATAAATAGCATTTGTGTAAACCTGATCAAAGTTTCCAAAGTTTGACTTCTAAAAAATTTACATGCACTGCATTACCGAGCGGATGGAATATCTCTTCCCCCCTCTCAGCTATCTAGCGCACCACTCAGCCTTATCGGGGCTCAATCTCTCTCAAACTTTATTGGTCAGTTTGGTTCGTGACCTGACCCTCATGCCTTGATGGCCGGTACTGCCTGGTGCGGACATGAGATGTAAAATATTTCTTCCTGGCCAGGCTTGTGTGGTGCTGAAGCATTTGGTTCATGCCTGGGCCAGGCAAAGCATCAACGTCCCATCAATCAATCCATGCATCAATTATTTAATGCTAATATCCATCCACGTTGTTGTTAGCCTCGTGGCCACACGACCAGGCACGGCCATGCGTTCGAAATCGGTCGCCTGGGCCAGGCTACTTGCAGTGTCTGGAGTTCAGCCAGGCTAATTAAAGTGCAAGGGAACCCAGGCCAGGCGGGCTTTCTTTTTCACAGGGTAGCAACCAAACAAGCGTGCATGAAATCCAGCCACAACCCCAGGCCAGGCAAAAGATGCTCAGGACGCAAGCCAAACTGGCCTTATATCTCCCTGGTTCACACATACACATGTCTCGCTCGAGCTATACATATAGACCCATCCAACACTCTCCACCCTTGTTCTCTCTCCATGTGACACGCACCCCCCCTAAGTACCATAATCCCTCACTCCATTATAGGCGCAAGCACTCCCCCCTTCCTAAGTATGATTATCTCTTACTAGCCACCAGGAACACACGCATTGTCTCCTTCCATCCATACATCTATTTCGATATCTCTCGGGGCATCTTCTATCGCGCACACACCTTATCACTCGATCTCCCACCCATGTAGTCCCATCACGATCTCCAGGGGATCTCTCTATGACAAACACACACTCTCTCCTCCCCATGTCTGCATTTTCTCCGTACGTCTCTCTCGACCTCTCTCCCTTGTTTGTCAGACCCCTCTTGGCCACGTGCTAGGGGTCTTGCTCTCTCGGTTCCAAACAACCACACACTATCTCCTCACCTTGCCTCCATTGTCGAAGATTCATGTGTGATATGTTTGCATAAGACACGCACGCTTTTTCTCTACTTTTATCATGTGTTGTCCATGTCTCTTTCACACACGCACGCACACTTTTTTCACTCACTCTCCCTCTCCCTCTCTCTAGTTAGGGACTCTGTCACGTCCATAAGCATATGGATGTTTTGAAAAGTCAAACCTCAGAAAAGTATGACCAGGTATATGTGGAGAAAAACATTTACATTTGGAACGATCATTAGATTCATCACAACACGTACTTACTTCATACTATCATTTATCTTTGGTATTGTAGATATAAGTAATTTCTTTATAAACTTGGTCAAAGTTTCAAAAGTTTGACTTAAAAAAATGTTGGAACTACATTATCGAACGGAGGGAGTAGCTCTTTCTCTCTCTCTGCTATCTCTCACGGGCCTCCCCTCTCACTCGAACTCTCTATACCGACGGATTATACGCTCGCTGTGTCAGCGTATAGCTCCGTATATTATTTAGTTGACCGGTCAACCAATCCACATGCTGCCTTGTCAGCTCGTGTTCTGTATCTTCGTGTGCTGGCCCATGTGGCAGTGGGTGAAAATAAGTAAACTAGAGGCCCATGTGACACGTGGTGAAGTAAACAAAGTTGAAACCACTCGGGGTAGCACCCCGCACGCTAGTAAATTGAGGGCGCATTGAGGACAAACTTCTTGCGCGCGAAGAACGCACTCGCGCACAATTCACCACTGCGCGGTGGCATGCACAGAAGGACACACTCGCGCACACCTAGCACACAACACACACCAGCACACGTGTACACCGGCGTCGCTGCCGGTTGAGATGGACGGTGAGGCAGCCAACAAGCGGAGGAGGCTCGAGCCAAAACCGCATCCGACGAGCCTGGACTTCATCAGCAGCCTCCCTGACGACATGCTGCTCGTCATCATCGGCCTCCTCCCCACAAAATCTGCCGTGCAGACCACCCTGCTCTCCCGGCGGTGGCGCCCCCTCTGGCGTTGTGTCCCCCTCAACCTCACCGTAGACAGCTGCCTCTGCAACGGGGATTGCAAACGCATGGCCGCAGTCTCCAAGATCCTTTCATCACACCCTGGGCCAGCCAGACGCCTTGACATCCGCATTTTCAGTACCAATTGCAAGGTCCAACCCAAGTTCGACGAGTGGTTCTTATCCCCCGCCCTAGATCAGCTCGAGGAGCTCAGCTTTGAAGCTGGACGATGTCGCTCTCTGCCGCCGTCCGTGCTCCACCTCACGCCAATGCTGCGCCGCGCCAGCTTCAGCTTCTGCTATCTTCCCCAGATTAATTCTGCGCCCGCCCTTCTTCTCCCTCAACTCAAGCAGCTCGACCTCTTCGACGTTGTCATCTCGAAGAAGGCTATGGAGCTCCTGCTCCACAGCTGTACTACGCTCGAGTACCCTCGTCTTGAGTAGATCCACGGGTTCATTAGCCTCCACATCGCCTCGACGAATCTCCGATGGATTTATGTGTCTTGCTGGCTTCGCAATAAGAAATCAATTAGGAAGAGACCACTCCTGCTGTTCCACGTTATGGTCATTGAGAATGCGCCTTTCCTTGATTGCTTGTATCGGATCTAGAAGGTCCAAAAAAAATCAGGGTCATTGACACGCCAAAATTGACAGCATTGGTGTACTCATCTGCCAAATTCTCCGAACTCTTTATTGGATCCGTAATCGTTCAGGTACAACACTCATCTTCTTCTCCGTCTTCTTGAAATTCACATTTTTTAATTTCTTCTTGATGTATTTACAACCGTCTTCCAGAAAATGATTCCCACAAGCTTGACCCAGTCCATGCGCACAGTGAAGATCTTAGCACTAAAATCTATCGGCCCCAATCTGGATCAAGTTGTTGGATTCCTTACATGCATTCCGTGCACAGAGAAGCTACTCATCGAGGTGAAACTTCTTTCCTATAAGTAAACGTTAATCACAACGTAGCTCAATTTTTTCGTAATTTTCCCAAATTACGATGACAAGTGTAGTGTTCAAAACTGCATCTACGCACTGCACCGAAAGTAATGTTTTTAGTATTTTTTTCTCATGTGATCACCTGCATCATTTTTATGATGTACTACTATAGTAGCCTAGGCTAGTCATAGTGGAAAGTAACTTAGACTACTCCAGTAACTCTATGGTTACCCTAAGAGCAAGTACTACCTCCGTCCTGGTTTACTCTTCCAAATTTGTAGCGAAAAAATATTACTAGCCAGCCAACCCTATCGTATGAGCGAATGATATTGGTACCTCTTCATGACACATCAATCTTATGCAGCCAGCTGCTCTAATATGTTCTCTTCTTTTGTAGATAAAAAAGACCTGAAAGTGAAAAATGTGCTGCACTATAACAATCTCATCGAATGCCTTGATCTCCATCTTACAGAAATTGATTTGATCGACTACCGAGGCAGCACATCTGAGATTAAACTGGCCAGGTTCTTTGTTCTAGAGGCAAGTGTGCTCAAGGTAATGAGGTTTGGCGTTCTCTGGCGCAACAATGAATGGCGTGCTAATCACCGCAAGCGTCTAAGCCTAAATGACAAAGTCTCCACAGAAGCTGAATTTGTTTTTGAAACATCAAGTGGCCAGAGACTCAAAACTTATTTTCCCATTAGTGACTTGTCAGGGCGGTGGATTTTAGTTTGTACGATAATGCTGCATCCACCTAAAGTAACGAAAGTTCTTACGTAAACTTCCTAGTAATTCCCTCTTCGTAGGTGCAGCATTACTCCTAACATTTGTAATATCAGTTTGAAACTTGTAATATTGTCGTGTCCTATTCCCGCGTTTTCAAAGTCCTGCAAATCAAACAGGTCCTGAGTTGGTGATGATGTTGTGCCTCCCATCTTTCACCAATAGCCGTCGGATCTAGATTTGACGCATACAAACCAAGCTTCTCCATTTTTGCAAAAAGATGCCCGCACTTGTTCCCTATTTACAAACAACTCCTTGTCTCTCACAATCAGCCTTATCTCCTCCCCACCACATCTAGAAGGCCGTGGAAAAATCTGGCGCGATGGCCGCTGCCGGAGCCGTCCACCCCCAATCTTGGTGTTCTGTGCAATGCACGGGCATCTATGCCCGGGAAATTATGTCGAACAGGGCTAGTTGTAAGCAGGCTAGCTCTACAGCCATGATGATAGTGACTACAGACGGTGAGGCTGACTATGGTATGCCGAACACGGCGTCTATACTCAGGTGTCATCTCCGGTGCAGGGTCTTGTCACTTCACTGTGAGGAGCAGCACGTAATAATTTGACCAACGGGTAGTACAATGCTAGTACTCCTACTACTACATTGGTAGTACTACTACGAGTACTAGTAGCACCACCGTCTGGATTTAGGAGTACTACCACGTCCATCTGGATTTTAGTATTTGACTAGCAATATCTAGTAATGCATGTCACAAAAAATGTACTACTCCCTCTGTAAATAAATACATGGTGTTTTATTCCTATCGGCGAGAGAACTTAATGTTTTTTTTGCTAACTAGAGTACTAATAGGATTACATGCAATGAACTAAACACTGCATGTCATGTTTGGTAGTCTCAAGTCATTGAAAGCATGCACGACCCACATCTCTCATTGGTTGATATGTCACGAAATAAGAAACAAGGAGGGAGTTAATGCACCGTGCCTAAGTATTTTGGGATTATTTGGTTTTCGTAAGGTGGCTTACACAACATTTTTGTTTACATGCATTAACATTTTATTAGTTAAATCAAAGGTCAAAACTTGGCGCAAAATGCAAAGGGGACCAATAAACTAGTAAACATCAAACTTCTCTCGTTTGGCCCCAACTAGAGGTCCGGTGAGATGACTATACTGCACCGACACGGAGGGGGACGCAGCTTCATTGACTTACGGCAACTACCTTTGGGTGAATGACACGTGGGCCCAGGGGGTGGCTGGCCCACCTATCATACAGCCAAAGGCAGGTGCAGTAGAGGGCCGAGGAGTAGTATGAAATCCTACGCACCTACGCATGCTAACCAAGGGCAAGAATGATCACTCGAATCGCAAGATCAGTTGACTAGAAGCTAAGCTAGACCCATGGAGGCGATGAGCGCGAGCATCAGCCGGCTGTGCCAGATGGTTCACGACGCCGGCCTGCGGCCCAGCATAGAGGAACTCTCCAGGTAGTATTGCTTGAGGCCGCCAGGGCGAGGGGCCGCTTGGACGACAGCTTCGTCTCCTTGTTCGACGAGGTCCTCGTCGGTTTCCTTGACAAGTTCACCGTCGTCAAGAAGCTTGCGGACGACTTTGACGTAAGCCTCCAGCCGACGCGCCCAGGCTCTGCGATGCCCGCCACCCTCAACGGCCACTATGGTGACAACCTCTTCGACGCACTGGTGGCCCTGCGACTGCCCGCCGTCGCGCCGGAGAATGTCCACCTCGAGGTCGCGCTCACCGCGCAGCGCCTGGCGCAGCAAGACACCATCGACATAATCACCCACGTCTACGCGCAAATCGTCCACAAGGACTACTACATGCAAGAGGAGGATGATAGGACGCTGGCCTTTTTGTACCGCAGGGCAACCTTGTACGGCACTGTTCAGAAGCACGTTGAGCTCGCCGCCAACGCTGCTGCTCCTCACACGTCGGTTGGTGACCCGGCGCACTAGGGCGTGAGGATGTCGTTGATGGATCCGTATGTATTTTTATCTTTCCGTCAAATTCATGTAGTAGTATATGATACTACAGTAATTATCTTACCTTTCGCATCAACTTCATAATTTTCGTACGTACTCCATGCATGAACGGCGCCAGAACCAAACTTCTCATTACGCTAGGAAAAATCGTTATTTTCTATCTATCGGTCGCGCCATGGAGCATAACCAAATTTTACAAGTTACGAGTTTAAAAGGAAAAGCCTGCCGTGTTCGCGTCGCACCCCCACACGGTTGGTCCGGCACACCGCTCAAGCGGGAATGCGTGTGGTGTTGCCTATTCACTTACAAGTGGGACCGTAGTTGAGCAAACCGATTATCGGCAAACCCCCACCCAGCCCACCACGCGATGGCTGAGAAAACAGGAGGGAGAAGAGATGGTTGTAGCATGGACTCCAAGAAAATTGGTGTCGGATGGGACTCGTGTGGGTGGCGTGTGCCGTACTGCTAGACGTGAATGCTAGTTATGGCCCATGCCACCCCACTATATTGAGCCTATATCGAGGTAAGTAGAACAAATTTCCTGCAGTCCGTGCTCAGCCCTCCTCTATCTCTCTTCTCGGCCAGCCAGTGGACGCGCGGAGCCCATCATCTGTTTGCTCACATGCGGCCCCACATGTCAGTGAAAACGCAAGAGGACCCACTAAAACTGCACATCTTTCACCTCGACGTGCTGGTGATGAAAAACAAATCCAATAAAGATCTTCGGTGGCCGCTTTTGGAGTTACTCAAGAGTAGTAAGATTCTATTTACAGTTTAACCCAAGATGCACATCTCGTGGCTTCAACTACCACTCTATTTTCTTTCATGACACGACATGGATGCTGGATGTCCCACGTGTCGGCAAAAGGAGGAAGAACCCGATCAAATCTTCAGTTGTGCTCTCGGATTAGACTAGTTGTGCTAACTTAAAAAATTTATTGTGTACTCCCTCCGTTCCAAAATACTTGACTTCCATTTGTCCAAAAATGGATGTACCTATATACTAAAACATGTCTAGATACATATATATATATATATATATTGACAAATAGAAGGCATGTATTGTGCAACGGAGGGAGTAGAATGGATGCAAGTTTTTGTATTGGGAAGAAGAGTACATCCATATATTGATAGAGCTAAATTTAGTAGATGGTCTATCACTTTTAGCTAGCACAGAGGCTAGAGATGAGATTAGTGCACTTGTTGATACTCCTACTAGAATAGAGGCTAGACATGAGACTAGATGCGAGGAAGCAACGTCTACTTCTTTACACTCGAAGAAGAAAGAAGCACGCAAGATCGAGCCTCCGCAGATCAACAATGAATGCATCAAGAAGGCACTAATCCAACTTATAGGAGTAGTAAAATGTATTCTTGTGGTTCTTGTTTCCTTTGGTCTTGCTTTTCTAGTCAAAATTATCGTTGGAGTTCATGCAAAACGGAGGTCCGTTTGGGTCGTGCGTTGGAGTTGGCCTTACAAGTGGGACCGCAGTTAAGGAAACCGACTATCGGCAAACCCCCACCTCGCTCGCCGCGCGATGGCTGAAGTTAGAGAAACGACGAGGTTGAAGAGATTGCTCTAGCACGGACTCCAAGAAATAATATGGTGTCAGATGGATGTCGTGGTGGTGGCGTGTGCCGTACTCCTGGACGTGAATGCTTGTTCTGGCCCATGCCACCCTACTACTCCTACTACTTACTCCTACTATATAGTACTAGTATCGAGGATTCGAGGTGCTGGTTACGTACAGCGAACACATTAACATATGGCTACAGTAAAAACACCCGCCCGACGCGCGAAGCATGTGAAGCTAGTACAAATAGTGTACTACTATTGTTGATTGGCCTCATCTGATAACCTGTTCCAATGCACGTACAATAATGTATTCAAAAAATATTTTTTTGCCTCGTCGCACCACTCACTCAGAGAAGCGACTCGAAAGCCATTCATAAATTTAGTAAGTTTATCATAGGCATGTCATTTTATTACATACAGCAGGTCATCAACCCACATCGACAACGAGGATACATTATAAATACTAAAGTTTTCACCACACAACAAATAACAAGCAATGAAATGAACTTCAACTCAACCATTCCTCGGTGTTGGAAACGCTTGCTTTGAACCACAAGTGATTCTCTGGGACGGGCCATCGATTGTCGATCTGGAAACCAACGCAGGAATGATCATCCAGGCTGAAGCGGCCTACTATATTAGTACCAGGGTAGGGAACCACCCAAATGTCTGAGGTATAGACACAGTTGCTTCTCATAAATGGTATTGTTAATGTTGTGTCAACAGCAGTTGGATCGCCTTTCACCATCATCGGATAGTTTTGTCCAAGGAAGAGCGAGTTTTCTCCAAGACTGTCAATTCTGTACCAGGGAGAAGGAGTTGGCGCTAGCACACTAGTATCCATCCCGAATACCATGCAACGGGTGTTGGAATAGGTCTGGAGAGTGCGACCATGGGAGAGTACACCTGCTTCCTTAGCAGTAACATCATCAGTGGGCTGTATACACACAAGAAGAGGTGATCCATCGGAATTAGTTGCCAGGCACCACAGAGTATATGGGCGCTGCTCGTCCTCATGCTCGTGATCATCACCATCGTCATCTCCCCCTTGGTTATAAAAATTTTCAAGTATAGGTGGTGGGATGTTCACAGGACTTTGGAAATACAAGAAGAAGGTTAATTAGTAAAGGGAAACTTGCTAACCCGCATGCATGTGGATGAAACAATTATAATTACGGTGGAAGACAAACGTACCGAAACTATGAGGATCCCATGCAAAAACAGTGCCACGAGTGGTGGCAGCAAACACAAGGCCCTCATATTGAATTGCATCATAGTACTCATTCGTGTACAGAAACCGATTTTTGAGCAATATCCATCAAGTCGAACCACAAAGGATGGCAACAAGCTTGTCCAAGATAGCAACAACTTGATAGTTGTTGTAATTCCAAGAGCGGTTGGGAACTCGACAAATTGCTATCTTTCGTAGAAGACAGTCACCATGATCGTATTTGAACGTGCGTACAATACCGGTGTGCTCAACCTCTGGGAAGTCTGCTGAGATTTTTGGAAGTGGAACCCAGTCATGAGTGTAGACATTCACAAGTTCCCACTCGAAGTTGGACCCAATGTAAACAACCCAATCTCCATTTGCGCCCGCCCAAGCCTTGCCCTCAAGCGATGGCATGTTAACATCATATGTACCATTATCAAGCGGCATCAACTAGCACAGGGCAAGGCCTCCGTCATGCCGGCGCCAGTCATCAGGGTCACGGCGAAGAAGATAGGGGAGATCAAACCGCTCCTTGACTCTTGGGTTCTTTGTAATGATGTTATTAGTTGAGTCGAGAATGGGCTTGAACGAACCTGCCATGCTAGCCAAGGTGATGACGTCGCACCGATCAATGAGTTCCTCCACCACGTCATCTTTCAGATCGGGGCAAGAATAACGGGGTCGTTTCCGGCCTGTTCCCTCCATGGAGAAGACGGTCTAACAATGGCAGAAGAAAGGGTGAAGGGCTGAAGGAAAATGGAGGAGGGAGAGGAAGAGCGTGCGACAGCAGTTCCAAATCGAGAGGGAAAGGCGAAGAGTTGGTGGACGGTTGCGAGTTTGCCATGGTTCATGAAGAGGCGCCCCGGCCTACCCGTCCGTTCGGAAATACTCCTACTACTCGCCGTCGTCTCACTGATATGTTGGAACGGGACCACATGTCAACGAAACATGGTGTGTAATTTCTCGTGCAAAATGCGATTTGGCCGCGTTGGCCCGAGGTGCCGCATTAGTTATCGACCTTTATTTTTTTAATGGCGTGCCGATCAGTTTTGAAGCACGACTAACTGGTACTATACGCAGAGAAAATATAAACTACTCTACCACTACTCCACCTCCAGTACTAGTAGTATAAAAAAGATATATAGGCTGGAGCTTGAGCGCTTTCTTGCTAAGGGCTGCCCACTTGCTTCTCACACTACCACCCTATCTCCATATCTAAAAAATACGGCCCCTCTCTCCCTCCTCACAGTGGTCACAGATCCGCTGGGGAAGAAAAGGACGTGCAGCGTTGACGCACTCGTCGTCGGTGAGCGAGGTCACGCACTGACGACAAGGCCGTCCTCTCAGACCTAGCGCCCGCGCGGGATGGCCTCCGTCCCCAAGCTCGCTGCCGTAGTGTGTGCGGAGGATGACGACCACAAGCGAAGCCAATTCCCGCCGACCCTCAGGTATGCTACCTCGTTTTGAACCATAACCTTGTTCTATTGCCCCATCTGCCACGTCGTTGCATGTGGATCTTTTTCCACTCCATCATCTTCCCAATTTGCTATCCTCTGCTCTGCTAGCCACGCAGACGAAAACCATAATTTGCACTATTAAAGGAAACCCTACTTCATGCAGACTAATCCATGTCTGTGTTGAATAAGGAAAGGAAGGGAGACTGTACTGTCCAAGAGAGTAGGCGTCGAACCCGCATCTAGGTTGAAAAGGGGAAAATCAGTAGCTAAGGAACGAGTCTCGTGTCTCTCGGTTGAAGAAGGGTAGAAAGGTATGACAACGCAATAGAGAATGACCAGGTCGATCGGTTTGTTGTCCTCGCATAGGAAAAAGGTGGCTAAAGAGAACAAAAATGGGACGTAATCCACATATGCTGCCCGGATATTTGTTGCTCTGGGCAACCATACCTCCCTCACCACTCTGCGTCTGTGGAGGTACATCGTACTGGTGCGTCCACTGTCCGAATGGGCCTCCCATGCTCTTATTGCCACTTTTTTTGTTGTTAGTATAACGCCGCAGTCAAGTCAGGCAATGCTACTGCTAAAGTGATGCCACATTTAACTAATGTCGCTCTCAGTCTAATGCCACCGATAAATTTAAGCAATGTCATTCAATGTCATCGGATTATTTCAGGGTTAGCTGTTGATTGTGGATGTATTAAATATTTTTCAGCTAAGGCATTCTAATGTTGTAGCATAGCCAGTATACCAACGATGAAACTTGTTACTACCTTCAGATTTTTGCACTGTTAATGCTTATAGATTACATACCTCACTTTCATGAGATAAGTTAAATTTTTTGTACAGTGTCACCAAAATGCCAAGGCGCTGATGTCATTTTATTTTGGTTAAACTGCACAGACAATTATGAAGACAAGAGGAAAGGTCAAGAGTGGGCACCTCCTCCTCCGGCTGTTCTCTTGATTCGTTCGATCAAGTTATTATGTTTGATCGATTATCAAGATTGGGATAGCAATTTTTAAGGTCCCCTCGAGTTCGAAATGATATTTACCTTGGAGGTACATGGTTTGCAATTTTTTATACTATCATTAGTTAATAATGCTAGTTACCTTCAGACTTTTGTATTTGGTTTAATGCTCATGCACAGCTAGTATACCAATGCTGAAACTTGTTACCTTTACATTTTGTATTGTTAATTCTTATAGAAACCTTCCAGTGCTAGAGTTTATTGAAATTTCTTCAGTAAAACCATTGTACTGTACCCTGTAATAAACTAACTACTCTACTGTTGCACTAGCCACTGGATTGGTGTATATTTGTAGTATTCGAATGGTGTTGCATTAGCGTATGGACATAAATAAAGTGTGGCAAGCTTTCCCAGATATGTGCTCAAGAAAACTACTACCTGTTTTTCTAAATACTAGACGTTTGGGTACTTTAAATTGAACCGCGAAAACGTCTTATATTAAGGAACAAAGGGTGTAGAGTTCACTCAAATTATCCCGGTAAAGCTAGTCACACCTTTGTTAAAATTAATGTTCATTATGTTATCGGAGGAGGTCTGTATGTTTGTCTCTAATGCCTGTCGACTACATACCTGACATCATGATGTAATGTTAAGTCATTTCCTTTTGTACAGTGTCACTGAATTGTCAAGGCGGTGATGGCATTTTATTTTAGTAGAACTGCACAAAATTTGCTTAACAGAAGAGCAAAGGTCAGGAATGGCTCAGTTTTTCAGAAAAAACTATGTATGCCTTCCTGACATCAGCCGATGTTGCTTTATTTATTCCTTCAAACAGGTGGTTAGAAACAGTCTTGCTACCTTTTCCCATTAATAAATTGGAATGCTTATATTTGTGAGTCTATGCTTCAACTAGTGCCACTTTTAGAGTAATCACACTTTCAATATCTATGCAAACAGGGATGCTCGATTTTAGTGGAACTGCACAAAAAGTCCAACTGGTTCAACATTAGGAGCATGTTTTTTCCAAACCTTTATATCCAATTGGTGGCACTATGAGATGTTCATTACGAAGGTACATGGTTTGCTACTATCTTGCTACTATTTTTGTACTGTCATTAGATAGTAATACTAGTGGTTTGCATGTGAATTTATTGGCAGGGTGGACCTACATTGGAGGTGCAGGACATGATTCAATGATTGGATGCTCAATTTCGGTTGTATCGATTTCACCTCTTCCATCACTGTGAACATGGATATCCTTGGTCTAATGAAGAATAGGCGCTATATTTCTGCTCTGAACCAGCAAATCAATTCAGTATGAAATTGTCCAGGGCAAAACATAACTGTATCAGATTATCCAGTGCAGAACATGACAGATGCTAAGCGGAAGAGACATGTTTAAACTGAAAATACAAGGTGTAGTATATGTTTACTAGCTGCTTGATATTTGTGCAGACAGAGATGTCTGCCCGTTGCTATTTGGCAAACAAACAAAGTGTCCGCAATTTTGGTTGAACTGCACAAGAGAATAGTATAGTCACTGCATGCAGTGCCATTTGAAAATAGACACAGAAAGATTGGATAGTCACTTCATGGACTGCAGAAAAGTGAAGGAAATATGCCCTAGAGGCAATAATAAAGTTATTATTTATTTCCTTATATCATGATAAATGTTTATTATTCATGCTAGAATTGTATTAACCGGAAACATAATACATGTGTGAATACATAGACAAACAGAGTGTCACTAGTATGCCTCTACTTAACTAGCTCGTTAATCAAAGATGGTTATGTTTCCTAACCATGAACAAGGAGTTGTTATTTGATTAACAGGATCACATCATTAGGTGAATGATCTGATTGACATGACCCATTCCATTAGCTTAGCACACGATCGTTTAGTATGTTGCTATTGCTTTCTTCATGACTTATACATGTTCCTATGACTATGAGATTATGCAACTCCCATTTGCCGGAGGAACACTTTGTGTGCTACCAAACGTCACAACGTAAATGGGTGATTATAAAGGTGCTCTACAGGTGTCTCCAAAGGTACATGTTGGGTTGGCGTATTTCGAGATTAGGATTTGTCACTCCGATTGTCGGAGAGGTATCTCTGGGCCCTCTCGGTAATACACATCACATAAGCCTTGCAAGCATTGCAACTAATGAGTTAGTTGTGAGATGATGTATTACGGAACGAGTAAAGAGACTTGCCGGTAATGAGATTGAACTAGGTATGGGATACCGATGATCGAATCTCGGGCAAGTAACATACCGATGACAAAGGGAACAACGTATGTTGTTATGCGGTCTGACCGATAAAAGATCTTCATAGAATATGTAGGAGCCAATATGAGCATCTAGGTTCCGCTATTGGTTATTGACCGGAGACGTGTCTCGGTCATGTCTACATTGTTCTCGAACCCGTAGGGTCCGCACGCTTAAGGTTTCAATGACAGTTATATTATGAGTTTATGAGTTTTGATGTACCAAAGTTAGTTCGGAGTCCCGGATGTGATCACGGACATGACGAGGAGTCTCGAAATGGTCGAGACATAAAGATTGATATATTGGACGGCTATATTCGGACACCGGAAGTGTTCCGGGGAAGTTTCGGATAAAACGGGAGCACCGGGGGTTAATGGGCCTCATGGGCCTAAAGTGGAGAAGAGGAGGGGCTGCCAGGGCAGGCCACGCGCCCCCTCTCCCCCTAGTCCGAATTGGACAAGGAGGGAGGGGCGGCGCCCCCCCTTTTTCCTTCTCTCCTTCCCCCTCTCCTACTTGGACAAGGAAAGGGAGGGGAGTCCTACTCTCGGTAGGAGTAGGACTCCTCCTGCGCGCCTCCTACTAGGGCCGGCCGCACCCCCCCCCTTGGATCCTTTATATACGGAGGCAAGGGGCACCCCTAGACACATAAGTTGATCCACGTGATCATATTCTTAGCCGTGTGCGGTGCCCCCTTCCACCCTAGTCCTCGATAATATTGTAGCGGTGCTTAGGCGAAGCCCTGCGACTGTAGTGCATCAAGATCGTCACCACGCCGTCGTGCTGACGGAACTCTTCCCCGACACTTTGCTGGATCGGAGTCTGGGGATCGTCATCGAGCTGAACGTGTGCTCGAACTCGGAGGTGCCGTAGTTTCGGTGCTTGATCGGTCGGATCGGGAAGACGTACGACTACTTCCTCTACGTTGCGTCAACGCTTCCGCAGTCGGTCTGCGTGGGTACGTAGACAACACTCTCCCCTCTCGTTGCTATGCATCACATGATCTTGCGTGTGCGTAGGAATTTTTTTGAAATTACTACGAAACCCAACAGTGGCATCCGAGCCTAGGTTATTTATGTTGATGTTATTTGCACGAGTAGAACACAAGTGAGTTGTGGGCGATATAAGTCATACTGCCTACCAGCATGTCATACTTTGGTTCGGCAGCATTGTTGGACGAGACGACCCGGACCAACATTACGCGTACGCTTACGCGAGACCGGTTCCCCCAACGTGCTTTGCACATAGGTGGCTTGCGGGCGACTGTCTCTCCAACTTTAGTTGAACCAAGTATGGCTACGCCCGGTCCTTGCGAAGGTTAAAACGGAGTCTATTTGACAAACTATCGTTGTGGTTTTGATGCGTAGGTGAGATTGGTTCTTGCTTAAGCCCGTAGCAGCCACGTAAAACTTGCAAACAACAAAGTAGAGGACGTCTAACTTGTTTTTGCAGGGCATGTTGTGATGTGATATGGTCAAGACATGATGCTGAATTTTATTGTATGAGATGATCATGTTTTGTAACCGAGTTATCGGCAACTGGCAGGAGCCTTATGGTTGTCGTTTTATTGTATGCAATGCAATCGCGATGTAATGCTTTACTTTATTACTAAGCGGTAGTGATAGTCGTAGAAGCATAAGCTTGGCGAGACGACAACTATGCTACGATGGAGATCAAGGTGTCACGCCGGTGACGATGGTGATCACGACGGTGCTTCGGAGATGGAGATCACAAGCATAAGATGATGATGGCCATATCATATCACTTATATTGATTGCATGTGATGTTTATCCTTTTATGCATCTTATCTTGCTTTGATTGACGGTAGCATTATAAGATGATCTCTCACTAAATTATCAAGAAGTGTTCTCCCTGAGTATGCACCGTTGTGAAAGTTCTTCGTGCTGAGACACCACGTGATGATCGGGTGTGATAGGTTCTACGTTCAAATACAACGGGTGCAAAACAGTTGCACACGCGGAATACTCAGGTTATACTTGACGAGCCAAGCATATACAGATATGGCCTCAGAACACGGAGACCGAAAGGTCGAGCGTGAATCATATAGTAGATATGATCAACATAACAATGTTCACCATTGAAAACTACTCCATCTCATGTGATGATCGGTTATGGTTTAGTTGATTTGGATCACGTAATCACTTAGAGGATTAGAGGGATGTCTATCTAAGTGGGAGTTCTTTAAGTAAATTAATTGAACCTAAATTTATCATGAAACTTAGTACCTGGTAGTATCTTGCTTGTTTTTGCTTGATTGTAGATAGATGGCTCGTGTTGTTGTTCCGTTGAATTTTAATGCGTTCCTTGAGAAAGCAAAGTTGAAAGATGATGGTAGAAATTACACAGACTGGGTCCGTAACTTGAGGATTATCCTCATTGCTGCACAGAAGAATTACGTCCTGGAAGCACCGCTGGGTGCCAGGCCTTCTGCTGGAGCAACACCAGATGTTATGAACATCTGGCAGAGCAAAGCTGATGACTACTTGATAGTTCAGTGTGCCATGCTTTACGGCTTAGAATCGGGACTTCAACGACGTTCTGAACGTCATGGAGCATACGAGATGTTCCAGGAGTTGAAGTTAATATTTCAAGCAAATGCCCGGATTGAGAGATATGAAGTCTCCAATAAGTTCTATAGCTGCAAGATGGAGGAGAACAGTTCTGTCAGTGAGCATACACTCAAAATGTCTGGGTATAATAATCACTTGATTCAATTGGGAGTTAATCTTCCAGATGATTGCGTCATTGACAGAATTCTCCAATCACTGCCACCAAGCTACAAGAGCTTCGTGATGAACTATAATATGCAAGGGATGAACAAGACTATTCCCGAGCTCTTCGCAATGCTGAAAGCTGCGGAGGTAGAAATCAAGAAGGAGCATCAAGTGTTGATGGTCAACAAGACCACTAGTTTCAAGAAAAAGGGCAAAGGGAAGAAGAAGGGGAACTTCAAAAAGAACGGCAAGCAAGTTGCTACTCAAGAGAAGAAACCCAAACCTGGACCTAAGCCTGAAACTGAGTGCTTCTATTGCAAGCAGACTGGTCACTGGAAGCGGAACTGCCCCAAGTATTTGGCGGATAAGAAGGATGGCAAGGTGAACAAAGGTATATGTGATATACATGTTATTGATGTGTACCTTACTAATGCTCGCAGTAGCACCTGGGTATTTGATACTGGTTCTGTTGCTAATATTTGCAACTCGAAACAGGGACTACGGATTAAGCGAAGATTGGCTAAGGACGAGGTGACGATGCGCGTGGGAAATGGTTCCAAAGTCGATGTGATCGCGTCGGCACGCTACCTCTACATCTACCTTCGGGATTAGTATTAGACCTGAATAATTGTTATTTGGTGCCAGCATTAAGCATGAACATTATATCTGGATCTTGTTTGATGCGAGACGGTTATTCATTTAAATCAGAGAATAATGGTTGTTCTATTTATATGAGTAATATCTTTTATGGTCATGCACCCTTGAAGAGTGGTCTATTTTTATTGAATCTCGATAGTAGTGATACACATATTCATAATGTTGAAGCCAAAAGATGCAGAGTTGATAATGATAGTGCAACTTATTTGTGGCACTGCCGGTTTAGGTCATATCGGTGTAAAGCGCATGAAGAAACTCCATACTGATGGACTTTTGGAACCACTTGATTATGAATCACTTGGTACTTGCGAACCGTGCCTCATGGGCAAGATGACAAAACGCCGTTCTCCGGTACTATGGAGAGAGCAACAGATTTGTTGGAAATCATACATACAGATGTATGTGGTCCGATGAATATTGAGGCTCGTGGCGGATATCGTTATTTTCTCACCTTCACAGATGATTTAAGCAGATATGGGTATATCTACTTAATGAAACATAAGTCTGAAACATTTGAAAAGTTCAAGGAATTTTAGAGTGAAGTTGAAAATCATCGTAACAAGAAAATAAAGTTTCTACGATCTGAGTGGAGGAGAATATTTGAGTTACGAGTTTGGTGTACATTTGAAACAATGGAATAGTTTCGCAACTCACGCCACCCGGAACACCACAGCGTAATGGTGTGTCCGAACGTCGTAATCGTACTTTACTAGATATGGTGCGATCTGTGATGTCTCTTACTGATTTACCGCTATCGTTTTGGGGTTATACTCTAGAGACGGCTGCATTCACGTTAAATAGGGCACCATCAAAATCCGTTGAGACGAACGCCTTATGAACTGGTTTGGCAAGAAACCAAAGTTGTCGTTTCTGAAAGTTTGGGGCTGCGATGCTTATGTGAAAAAGCTTCAACCTGATAAGCTCGAACCCAAATCGGAGAAATGTGTCTTCATAGGATATCCAAAGGAAACTATTGGATACACCTTCTATCACAGATCCGAAGGCAAGACTTTTGTTGCTAAATTCGGAAACTTTCTAGAGAAGGAGTTTCTCTCGAAAGAAGTGAGTGGGAGGAAAGTAGAACTTGACGAGGTAACTGTACCTGCTCCCTGTATAAGTAGTACATCACAGAAAACTGTTTCAGTGACACCTACACCAGTTAGTGAGGAAGCTAATGATAATGATCATGAAACTTTAGATCAAGATACTACTGAACCTCGTAGATCAACCAGAGTGAGATCCGCACCAGAGTGGTACGGTAATCCTGTTCTGGAAGTCATGCTACTAGATCATGATGAACCTACGAACTATGAAGAAGCGATGGTGAGCCCAGATTCCGCAAAGGCTTGAAGCCATGAAATCTGAGATGGGATCCATGTATGAGAACAAAGTATGGACTTTGGTTGACTTGCCCAATGATCGGCAAGCAATTGAGAATAAATGGATCTTCAAGAAGAAGACTGACGCTGACGGTAATGTTACTGTCTACAAAGCTCGACTTGTCGCAAAAGGTTTTCGACAAGTTCAAGGGATTGACTACGATGAGACCTTCTCACCGTAGCGATGCTTAAGTCTGTCCGAATCATGTTAGCAATTGCCGCATTTTATGATTATGAAATTTGGCAGATGGATGTCAAAACTGCATTCCCGAATGGATTTCTGGAAGAAGAGTTGTATATGATGCAACCAAAGGTTTTGTCGATCCAAAGGGAGCTAACAAAGTGTGCAAGCTCCAGCGATCCATTTATGGACTGGTGCAAGCCTCTCGGAGTTGGAATAAACGCTTTGATAGTGTGATCAAAGCATTTGGTTTTATACAGACTTTTCGGAGAAGCCTGTATTTACAAGAAAGTGAGTGGGAGCTCTGTAGCATTTCTGATATTATATGTGGATGACATATTACTGATTGGAAATGATATAGAATTTCTGGATAGCATAAAGGGATACTTGAATAAGAGTTTTTCAATGAAAGACCTCGGTGAAGCTGCTTACATATTAGGCATAAAAGATCTATAGAGATAGATCAAGACGCTTAATTGGACTTTCACAAAGCACATACCTTGACAAGATTTTGAAGAAGTTCAAAATGGATCAAGCAAAGAAAGGATTCTTGCCTGTGTTACAAGGTGTGAAGTTGAGTAAGACTCAATGCCCGACCACTGCAGAAGATAGAGAGAATGAAAGATGTTCCCTATGCTTCAGCCATAGGCTATCATGTATGCAATGTTGTGTACCAGACCTGATGTGTGCCTTGCTATATTGTCTAGCAGGGAGGTACCAAAGTAATCCAGGAGTGGATCACTGGACGGTCAAGAACATCCTGAAATACCTGAAAAGGACTAAGGATATGTTTCTCGTATATGGAGGTGACAAAGAGCTCGTCGTAAATGGTTACGTTGATGCAAGCTTTGACACTGATCCGGACGATTCTAAATCGCAAACCGGATACGTGTTTACATTAAACGGTGGAGCTGTCAGTTGGTGCAGTTCTAAACAAAGCGTTGGTAGCGGGATCTACATGTGAAGAGGAGTACATAGCTGCTTCGGAAGCAGCGAACGAAGGAGTCTGGATGAAGGAGTTCATATCCGATCTAGGTGTCATACCTAGTGCATCGGGTCCAATGAAAATCTTTTGTGACAATACTGGTGCAATTGCCTTGGCAAAGGAATCCAGATTTCACAAGAGAACCAAGCACATCAAGAGACGCTTCAATTCCATCCGGGATCTAGTCCAGGTGGGAGACATAGAGATTTGCAAGATACATACGGATCTGAATGTTGCAGACCCGTTGACTAAGCCTCTTCCACGAGAAAAACATGATCAGCACCAAGGCTCCATGGGTGTTAGAATCATTACGGTGTAATCTAGATTATTGACTCTAGTGCAAGTGGGAGACTGAAGGAAATATGCCCTAGAGGCAATAATAAAGTTATTATTTATTTCCTTATAATCATGATAAAGGTTTATTATTCATGCTAGAATTGTATTAACCGGAAACATAATACATGTGTGAATACATAGACAAACAAAGTGTCACTAGTATGCCTCTACTTGACTAGCTCGTTAATCAAAGATGGTTATGTTTCCTAACCATGAACAATGAGTTGTTATTTGATTAACGGGGTCACATCACTAAGAGAATGATCTGATTGGCATGACCCATTCCATTAGCTTAGCTCCCGATCGTTTAGTATGTTGCTATTGCTTTCTTCATGACTTATACATGTTCCTATAACTATGAGATTATGCAACTCCCGTTTACCGGAGGAACACTTTGGGTACTACCAAACGTCACAACGTAACTGGGTGATTATAAAGGAGTACTACAGGTGTCTCCAAAGGTACATGTTGGGTTGGCGTATTTCGAGATTAGGTTTTGTCACTCCGATTGTCGGAGAGGTATCTCTGGGCCCTCTCGGTAATGCACATCACATAAGCCTTGCAAGCATTGCAACTAATGAGTTAGTTGCGGGATGATGTATTACAGAACGAGTAAAGAGACTTGCCGGTAACGAGATTGAACTAGGTATTGGATACCGACGATCGAATCTCGGACAAGTAACATACCGATGACAAAGGGAACAACGTATGTTGTTATGCGGTCTGACCGATAAATATCTTCGTAGAATATGTAGGAGCCAATATGAGCATCCAGGTTCCGCTATTGGTTATTGACCGGAGACGTGTCTCGGTCATGTCTACATTGTTCTCGAACCCGTAGGGTCCGCACGCTTAAGGTTTCGATGACAGTTATATTATGAGTTTATGAGTTTTGATGTACCAAAGTTAGTTCAGAGTCCCGGATGTGATCACGGACATAACGAGGAGTCTCGAAATGGTCGAGACATAAAGATTGATATATTAGACGGCTATATTCAGACACCGGAAGTGTTCCGGGTGATTTCGGAGAAAACCGGAGAGCCAGAGGGTTACCAGAACCCTACCGGGAGAAGTAATGGGCCATATGGGCCTTAGTAGAGAGAGAGAGAGGGGCAGCCAGGGTGGGCCGCACGCCTCCTCCCGCCTGGTCCGAATTGGACTAGGAGAGGGGGGGCGGCGCCCCCCTTTCCTTCTCCCTCCCCACTTCCTTCCACTCCTACTAGGAGGAGGACTCCTCCTGGCGCGCCAATAGGGGCCGGCCGGCCTCCTCCCCTTGCTCCTTTATATACGGGGGCAGGGGGCACCGCTAGACACAAGTTGATCCAAGTGATCATATTCTTAGCCGTGTGCGGTGCCCCCTTCCACCATAATCCTCGATAATATTGTAGCGGTGCTTAGGCGAAGCCCTGCGACAGTAGTACATCAAGATCGTCACCATGCCGTCGTGCTGACGGAACTCTACCCCGACACTTTGCTGGATCGGAGTCCGGGGATCGTCATCGAGCTGAACGTGTGCTAAAACTCGGAGGTGCCGTAGTTTCGGTGCTTGATCGGTCGGGCCGTGAAGATGTACGACTACATCAACCGCGTTGTGCTAACGCTTCCGCTATCGGTCTACAAGGGTACGTAGATCACACTCTCCCCTCTCGTTGCTATGCATCACCATGATCTTGCGTGTGCGTAGGAAAATTTTGAAATTACTACGTTCCCCAACAAACTCTAGGGCTGTTTGTGACACTTATAGGAATAGCCCAATGGATTGATTGGAAAGAATAACTTTGAGATGGTTTCATACCCTACCATAATCTCTTCGTTTGTTCTCCGCTATTAGTGACTTCGGAGTGACTCTTTGTTGCATGTTGAGGGATAGTTATGTCATCCAATTATGCTATTATTGTTGAGAGGACTTGCACTAGTGAAAGTATGAACCCTAGGCCTTGTTTCCTATCATTGCAATACCGTTTACGCTCACTTTTATCATTAGTTACCTTGCTGTTTTTATAATTTCAGATTACAAGAACCTTTATCTACTATCCATATACCACTTGTATCACTATCTCTTCGCCGAACTAGTGAACCTATACAATTTACCATTGTATTGGGTGTGTTGGGGACACAAGAGACTCTTTGTTATTTGGTTGCAGGGTTGCTTGAGAGAGACCATCTTCATCCTACGCCTCCTACGGATTGATAAACCTTAGGTCATCCACTTGAGGGAAATTTGCTACTGTCCTACAAACCTCTGCACTTGGAGGCCCAACAAAGTCTACAAGAAGAAGGTTGTGTAGTAGACATCAAGCTCTTTTCTGGCGCCGTTGCCGGGGAGGTTAGCGCTTGAAGGTATATCTTTAGATCTTGCAATCGAGTCTTTTAGTTTCTTGTTTTATCACTAGTTTAGTTTATAAAAGGAAATTAAAAATGGAATTAAGTTTGCCTCATATGCTTTACCTTTTTAATATCTTTCGTGAGTATGATGGAAAGGATAATTGTGCTCAACTGCTAGAAGAAGAAATCTATAAAATGTTTGGCACTAAATATTTGAATGATGATGATGATTGCAATGTTGTTAGTATGAATTCCTTGAATATCCATGATGCTAATGATATGCAAAGCCACAAGCTTGGGGAAGCTATGTTTGATGAAGATGATATTTTTGTCCCCCAAGTTTTGATGAGCAAATTTATTATGAAGAAAGCATGCCTCCTATTTATGATGATTATATTGATGAAAGTGGATTTGGAGAGGTCATGACTTTATTTTGTGATGAATCCACTATTCCGGAAGAGGTTCCAATTGATTATGAGAACAAAGTTGCTATCTATTATGATTATTGTGATGACTTGTATGCTATAAAGAATAATGATATCCATGAAACTTGTCATCATGATTTTAGTTTTCAATTGGATTATGCCTCACATGATAATTATTTTGTTGAGTTTGCTCCCACTATTATTCATGAGAAGAATTTTGCTTGTGTGGAGAGTAGTAAATTTTCTATGCTTGTAGATCATGAAAAGAATGCTTTAGGTGCTGGTTATATTGTTGAATTCATTCATGATGCTACTGAAAATTATTATGAGGGAGGAATATATGCTTGTAGGAATTGCAATAATATCAAGTTTCCTCTCTATGTGCTTAAAGTTTTAAAGTTATGTTTGTTCTACCTTCATATGCAAGTTGATTCTTGTTCCCATAAGTTGTTTGCTCAAAAAATCCCAATGCATAGGAAGTGGGTTAGGCTTAAATGTGCTAGTCATATTCTTCATGATGCTCTCTTTATGTTACAATTCTTATCTTTTATGTGAGCATCATTGAAATTATCATGCCTAGCTAGGGGCGTTAAACGATAGTGCTTGTTGGGAGGCAACCCAACTTTATTTTTGTTCCTTGCTTTTTGCTCCTGTTTAGTAATAAATAATTTATCTAGCCTCTGTTTATATGTGGTTTTATGCTTTTAATTAGTGTTTGTGCCAAGTAGAACCTTTGGGAAGACTTGGGGAAAGTCTTTGCGATCATGCTGTAAAAAACAGAAAATTTAGCACTCACGAGAATTGCTGCCATTTTTATTTGGAGATTGATATTTAGTTAATTATTTTTTAAGATGATTAATAGATAAATTCCTCACGTCCAGAAATTTATTTGAGAATTTTCTGAGTTCCAGAAGTATATGTGTGATCCAGATTACTACAGATTGTTCTGTTTTTGACAGATTCTGTTTTTCGTGTGTTGTTTGCTTATTTTAATGAATCTATGGCTAGTAAAAGAGTTTATAAACCATAGAGAAGTTGTAATACAGTAGGTTTAACACCAATATAAATAAAGAATGAGTTCATTATAGTACCTTGAAGTGGTGATTTATTTTCTTATACTAACGGAGTTTACGAGTTTTCTGTTGTGAAGTTTTCAAGTTTTGGGTAAGGATTCGATGGACTATGGAATAAGGAGTGGCAAGAGCCTAAGCTTGGGGATGCTCAAGGCACCCCAAGGTAATATTCAAGGACAACCAAGAGCCTAAGCTTGGGTATGCCCCGGAAGGCATCCCCTCTTTCGTCTTTGTTCATCGGTAACTTTACTTGGAGCTATATTTTTATTCGCCACATGATATGTGTTTTGCTTGGAGCGTCATTTTATTTTATTTTGTTTTGTTTTGATTGCTGTTTGAATAAAATACCAAGATCTGAAATTATTAAATGTTAGAGAGTCTTCACATAGTTGCATAATTATTCAACTACTCATTGATCTTCACTTATATCTTTCGGAGTAGTTTGTCGTTTGCTCTAGTGTTTCACTTATATCTTTTTAGAGCACGGTGGTGGTTTTATTTTATAGAAATAGATGAACTCTCATGCTTCACTTAGATTATTTTGAGAGTATTAAATAGTATGGTAATTTTCTTAAAATCCTAATATGCTAGGTATCCAAGATTAGTAAAACTTTCTTATGAGTGTTTTGAATACTAAGAGAAGTTTGATGCTTGATGATTGTTTTGAGATATGGAGGTAATAATATCAAAGTCGTGCTAGTTGAGTAGTTGTGAATTTGAGGAATACTTGTGTTGAAGTTTGCAAGTCCCGTAGCATGCATGTATGGTGACCATTGTGTAACAAATTTGAAACATGGGGTGTTCTTTGATTGTCTTCCTTATGAGTGGCGGTCGGGGACGAGCGATGGTCTTTTCCTACCAATCTATCCCCCTAGGAGCATGCGCGTAGTGCCGAGATTTTTGATGACTTGTAGATTTTTGCAATAAGTATGTGAGTTCTTTATGACTAATGTTGAGTCCATGGATTATACGCACTCTTACCCTTCCATCATTGCTAGCCTCTTCAGTACCGTGCATTGCCCTTTCTCACATTGAGAATTGGTGCAAACTTCGCCGGTGCATCCAAACCCCGTGATATGATACGCTCTTTCACACATAAACCTCCTTATATCTTCCTCAAAACAGCCACCATACCTACCTATTATGGCATTTCCATAGCCATTCTGAGATATATTTCCATGCAACTTTCCACCGTTCCGTTTATTATGACACGCATCATCATTGTCATATTGCTTTGCATGATCATGTAGTTGACATCGTATTTGTGGGAAAGCCACCGTTCATAATTCTTTCATACATGTCACTCATGAGTCATTGCACATCCCGGTACACCGCCAAAGGCCTTCATATAGAGTCATACTTTGTTCTAGTATCGAGTTGTAATCATTGAGTTGTAAATAAATAGAAGTGTGATGATCATCATTTTCTAGAGCATTGTCCCAAGTGAGGAATAAAAAAAGAGAAATGCCATAAAAAGAGAAGGCCCCAAAAAAGAGAAGGCCCAAAAAAGAGAAAGGCCATAAAAAAAGAGAAGGTCCAAAAAAATAAAAAAAATGAGAGAAAAAGAGAGAAGGGACAATGCTACTATCCTTTGCCACACTTGTGCTTCAAAGTAGCACCATAATCTTCATGATAAAGAGTCTTTTGTTTTGTCACTTTCATATACTAGTGGGAATTTTCATTATAGAACTTGGCTTGTATATTCCAACAATGGGCCTCCTCAAGTGCCCTAGGTCTTCGTGAGCAAGCAAGTTGGATGCACACCCACTTAGTTTCTTTTGTTGAGCTTTCATACATTTATAGCTCTAGTGCATCCGTTGCATGGCAATCCCTACTCCTTGCATTAATATCAATCGATGGACATCTCCATAGCTCATTGATTAGCCTCGTTGATGTGAGACTTTCTCCTTTTTGTCTTATCCACATAACCCCCATCATCATATTCTATTCCACCCATAGTGCTATGTCCATGGCTCGCGCTGATATATTGCGTGAAAGTTTATACGTTTGAGATTACTAAAGTATGAAACAATTGCTTGGCTTGTCATCGGGGTTGTGCATGATGAGAGCATTCTTGTGTGAAGAAAATGGAACATGACTAAACTATATGATTTTGTAGGGATGAACTTTCTTTGGCCATGTTATTTTGAGAAGACATGATTGCTTAGGTAGTATGCTTGAAGTATTATTATTTTTATGTCAATATGAACTTTTATATTGAATATTTCGGATCTGAATATTCATGCCACAATTAAGAAGAATTACATTGAAATTATGCCAAGTAGCACTCCACATCAAAAATTCTGTTTTTATCATTTACCTACTCGAGGACGAGCAGGAGTTAAGCTTGGGGATGCTGATACGTCTCCAACGTATCTATAATTTTTGATTGCTCCATGCTATATTATCTACTGTTTTGGATGTTTATGGGCTTTATTATATACTTTTATATTATTTTTGGGACTAACCTATTAACTCAGAGCCCAGTGCCAGTTTCTGTTTTTACCTTGTTTTAGGGTTTCGAAGAAAAGGAAAAATCAAACGGAGTCCAATTGACCTGAAACTTCACGGAACTCATTTTTGGAAGGAAAGAAGCCCAGAAGACTTGACGTGCATGTAAGGGAAGCTTCGAGGAGGCTACGAGGTAGGGGGCGCGCCCACCCCCCTAGGGCGCTCCCTCCACCCTCGTGGGCCCCTCGTGGCCCCCCTGACGTACTTCTTCCGCCTATATATCTCCATATACCCTAAAAACATCAGAGAGGACAATAGATCGAGAGTTCCGCCGCCAGAAGCCTCCGTAGCCACCGAAAACCAATCTAGACCCATTCCGGCACCCTGCCGGAGGGGGCAATCCCTCTCCGGTGGCCATCTTCATCATCCTGGTGCTCTCCATGACGAGGAGGGAGTAGTTCTCCCTCGGGGCTGAGGGTATGTTGTTGGGGATCGTAGCAAAAATTTAAAATTTTCTACGCATCACCAAGATCAATCTATGGAGTAATCTAGCAATGAGGGGAAGGGGAGTGCATCTACATACCCTTGTAGATGGCTAAGCAGAAGCGTTGCAAGAACGCGAATGAAGAAGTCGTACTCGCAGCGATTCAGATCGCGGTTGATTCCGATCTAAGCGCCGAACAACGGCGCCTCCGTGTTCAACACACGTGCATCCCGGTGACATCTCCCGCGCCTTGATCCAGCAAGGGGAGAAGGAGAGGTTGGGGAAGACTCCATCCAGCAGCAGCACGGCGGCGTGGTGGTGAAGGAGGAGTGTGGCAATCCTGCAGGGCTTCGCCAAGCACCGCGGGAGAGGAGGAGGACTTGGGAGAGGGGGAGGGCTACGCCAGAACTTGGGGTGTGGCTGCCCTCCCACCCCCCACATATATATAGGGGCAAGGGAGAGGGGGCGGCCCCCTCAGATCCAATCTGAGGAGGGGGCGGCGGCCAGGGGGGTTGCCTTGCCCCCCAAGGCAAGGGGGGCGCCCCCTTTAGGGTTCCCCCAAACCCTAGGTGCATGGGCCCTAGGGGGGGAGGTGCCCAGCCCACTAAGGGGCTGGTCCCTCTCCACACACAGCCCATAGGGCCCTTCGGGGCAGGTGGACCCTCCCGATGGACCCCCGGAACCCCTTCGGTGGTCCCGGTACAATACCGGTAACCCCCCGAATTGTTCCTGTGACCGTATGATGACTTCCCATATATAAATATTTACCTCCGGACCATTCCGGAACTCCTAGTGACATCCGGGATCTCATCCGGGACTCCGAACAACATTCGGTAACCACGTACATCTATTCCATATAACCCTAGCGTCATCGAACATTAAGTGTGTAGACCCTACGGGCTCGGGAGTCATGCAGACATGGCCGAGACAACTCTCCAGTCAATAACCAACAGCGGGATCTGGATACCCATGTTGGCTCCCACATGCTCCACGATGATCTCATCGGATGAACCACGATGTCAAGGATTCAATCAATCCCGTATACAATTCCCTTTGTCTATCGGTACGATACTTTCCCGAGATTCAATCGTCGGTATCCCGATACCTTATTCAATCTCGTTACCGGCAAGTCTCTTTACTCGTTCCGTAACACATCATCCCGTGATCAACTCCTTGGTCACATTGTGCACATTATGATGATGTCCTACCGAGTGGGCCCAGAGATACCTCTTTGTTACACGGAGTGACAAATCCCAGTCTCGATTCGTGCCAACCCAACAGACACTTTCGGAGATACCCGTAGTGCACCTTTATGGCCACCCAGTTACCTTGTGACGTTTGGCACACCCAAACCACTCCTACGGTATTCGGGAGTTGCGCAATCTCATGGTCTAAGGAAATGATACTTGACATTAGAAAAGCTTTAGCATACAAACTACACGATCTTGTGCTAGGCTTAGGATTGGGTCTTGTCCATCACATCATTCTCCTAATGATGTGATCCCATTATCAACGACATCCAATGTCCATGGTCAGGAAACCGTAACCATCTATTGATCAACGAGCTAGTCAACTAGAGGCTTACTAGGGACATGGTGTTGTCTATGTATCCACACATGTATCTGAGTTTCCTATCAATACAATTCTAGCATGGATAATAAACGATTATCATGAACACTGAAATATAATAATAACTAATTTATTATTGCCTCTAGGGCATATTTCCAACAGTCTCCCACTTGCACTAGAGTCAATAATCTAGTTCACATCGCCATGTGATTAACACTCACAGGTCACATCGCCATGTGACCAACATCCAAAGAGTTTACTAGACTCAATAATCTAGTTCACATCACTATGTGATTAACACTCAATGAGTTCTAGGTTTGATCATGTTATGCTTGTGAGAGAGGTTGTAGTCAACGGGTCTGCAATATTCAGATCCCTATGTATTTTGCAAAACTTTATGTCATATCATAGATGCTGCTACCACGTTCCACTTGGAGCTATTCCAAATTGTTGCTCCATTATACGTATCTGGTATCTCTACTCAGAGCTATCCGGATAGGTGTTAAGCTTGCATCGACGTAACTCTTCGCGTCGAACTCTTTATCACCTCCATAACCAAGAAACATTTCTTTATTCCCCTAAGGATAATTTTGACTGCTATCTGGTGATCCACTCCTAGATCACCTTTGTACCCTCTTGCCAGACATGTGGCAAGGCACACATCTGGTGCGGTACTCAGCATGGCATACCGTATAGAGCCTATGACAAAAGCATAGGGGACGACCTTCGTCCTTCCTCTTTCTTCTTGTAACGCCCTCGATGCGGATATATCTCCCACGTGTCGAAGCACGACTTAGAGGCATAACCGCATTGAAAGCAATGTCGCAAGTGAGGTAATCTTCACACAACCCATGTAATACATAAGGGAAAGAGATGCATAGTTGGCTTACAATCGCCACTTCACACAATACATGAATAAAGCATTACATCATCCCGATACAATCAAGTCCGACTACGGAACCAAAATAAAAGAAGACTACCCCAAATGCTACACAGATCCCCGATCGTCCCAACTGGGCTCCACTACTGATCGACTAGAACGAAACAACACAAAGGACAAGATCTTCATAGAGCTCCTCTTTGAGCTTGGTTGCGTCATCTGCACGGTATCCTCGGCACCTGCAAGCTGGTTTTGGAAGTATCTGTGAGCCACGGGGACTCAGCAATCTCGCACCCTTGCGATCAAGACTATTTAAGCTTATAGGTAGGGCAAAAGGTATGAGGTGGAGCTGCAGCAAGCGACTAGCATATATGGTGGCTAAACATACGCAAATGAGAGCGAGAAGAGAAGGCAAGGCATGGTCGAACAACTATGATCAAGAAGTGATCCTAGAACAACCTACGTCAAGCATTACTCCAACAGCGTGTTCACTTCCCGGACTCCGCCGAGAAGAGACCATCATGGTTACACACGCGGTTGATGTATTTTAATTAAGGTCATCTTCAGGTTTTCTATAACCGGACATTAACAAATTCCCATCTGCCCATAACCGCGGGCATGGCTTTCGAAAGTTCAAATCCCTGCAGGGGTGTCCCAACTTAGCCCATCACAAGCTATCACGGTCAATGAAGGATATTCCTTCTAGCGGGAAGACCCGATCAGACTCGGAATCCTGGTTACAAGACATTTCGACAATGGTAAAACAAGACCAGCAAAGCCACCCGAATGTGCCGACAAATACCGATAGGAGCTGCACATATCTCTTTCTCAGGGCACACCGGATTGTCCAAGGTTCCGGTAGGCCAGCCCAGAGTTGCCCCTGGTGGACACCGGCAGCTGATAGGTTGGACCAACACTCAGAGGAGCACTGGCCCGGGGGTTTAAATAAAGATGACCCTTGAGCCGGCCAACTCAAGGGAAAGAAAAGGCTAGGTGGCAATTGGTAAAACCAATGTTGGGCCTTGCTGGAGGAGTTTTATTCAAGGCGAACTGTCAAGGGGTTCCCATTATAACCCAACCGCGTGAGGAACGCAAAATCCGGGAACATAACACCGATATGACAGAAACTAGGGCGGCAAGAGTGGAACAAAACACCAGGCATAAGGCCGAGCCTTCCACCCTTTACTAAGTATATAGATGCATTAAATTAGATAAGGTATATTGTGATATCCCAACAAGTAAACATGTTCCAATAAGGAACAACAGGTCCATGTACCAACAAGGTACAAAACTTCATCTTCACCTGCAACTAACAACGCTATAAGAGGGGCTGAGCAAAGCGGTAACATAGCCAAACAACGGTTTGCTAGGACAAGGTGGGTTAGAGGCTTGGCTTAACAATATGGGAGGCATGATAAGCAAGTGGTAGGTATCGCAGCATAGGCATAGCAAAAGAGCGAGCAACTAGCAAGCAAAGCTAGAAGTGATTTCGAGGGTATGGTCATCTTGCCTGAAATCCCACAAGGAAGAAGAACGAGTCCATGAAGAAGACAAACGGACGTAGTAGAACGGGTCCTCACAAACGCGACGATAACGGAACCAACCCAAAGAAGCAACACCGGAAAGAAGCACACAGCATAGTAAACAACCAACACATGAACATGGTATGATATGCAGGATGCGGTATGTGATGCATATGCATGATTTGGAAAGGAATGATTGAACCTTGCCTCAACTTGGAAATCCAAGAGTGCCACTGGAAAGGTGAGGTGATTTCGGTTGAAATCGATATAAAGATCGCCGGAATCGGGTGCACGGTTTGGAAATGGCAAGCAAAACAAATATGGCACCGGTCTGCGATAAACAGCAAGTAGCCATCTAGATGCATCAAGATAAATATGCTACAGCGCTCAAACATGGCAACAAAATACATGGCAGGGATCCACTCATGATGCTTGACAAAAGATGAACACTGAGCTACGGCTAATTCACTCATTAACAGGTCCAAACAAGCATGACAAAAGTGCAAATGATAACAGGTTTCAGACTTAGTGAAATTAACACAAGTCTGGAATTTATCATCAGGTAGCAATCTTTAGAGCAAGAAAACTACATGCTACAGGAACATATCATGGCAAAGCAAGGCATGGCATGAAGCTACTCAAAGCACTTAACAAAATTCCCTTAGTGACCTTGAGCCAAAAGGGATCAGAAAATACAATTGCAAGCATGCGAACATGGCAAAAACATAAACAGATTCAGACTTAGTGAAAAACTGGAGCATGCAAATCAGTTAACGAGTAGGCATGTTTACGAGCTCGATGCACTCACTACAGAGCATGGCATGACAAACTAAGCATACACCCATCAAGAAGACATGGCATAGAAGCAAGACACGGCAAGAACAACAACATAGCATGCACGGATCAATAGCAACATCCTCGGCAAAATCGCTAAACATGTCAACAATCTGCCAAGATTCACGATATAGCAAAATTAGAGCTCGATTGACTCAATCTAGGGTGCTCCATAAATTCAAACAAAGACATGGATGGATAGAGCACCACAATTTTAACAAATCATTCTTACTGATCATCCTCAAAAGAGGCACGGATCACTAGGAAACAACATGAACATATGGCATACCGACAAAAGCAGGACAAGGACTTGGTGAAATTCTAAGTCCCTGAAATCAGCATTACCGATTATGCTACTTTGCAAGCTTGTGCTAGTCACCAAAAATATCACAAAAAATACATGGCAAGCACCACTGCAAAGATGGCATGGCATATAACAAAACACATGTAGAGCTCAGGATCATAGCAAGCACACATTAAACATGGCAAAAATGCCAAAATGCCATTTGCTGAAACAGATCTGACAAATTCATCGCATAGCCCTCTTCCAACGACATTTCGGGCATCAAGATGAGCTCAAATGAAAATGATGCAATGAGATGAAATGATGTACTCGTCGAGACGAACATTTTGATATGCTACACGCACGAAACAGAGCTACGGATGATGAGTTATGAGCGATGGAAAATGCATAAAAGTAACATCAGATTTGGGGACTTAGCAGTTTTCCAGAAAAAAAACATGATGAGTGCGAAATAATTAATAGACGCACGGGCGGGGATTAAACAGGTTCTCACCATGGGCCGAGGCCCAGCAGAGGAGGAGTCAGGTCGGGCCGGATCTGGCACGGCGTCCCACATACGCGGGAGGAGGCCCAGAGGCAAGGGCGTCGTCCTCCTCGCGCGAACCTCACACGCAGGAAGCCATGGCGGCGGCGCAGGAGAGTAAGGGACGCCGGCGGCAGTAGGGCGGCTTCTCCGGTGACGTCGGTGGGCGCGGCCGCCGGGAATGGATGCAGGGGAGGACGCGGCGGATGGCTCCGGGCATGGCCCCTCCAGATCCGGTCAGGGAAGAGAGGAAGGAGCAGGGCACGGGGGAGCCAGGCCTGGTCGGCGGCGAAGACAACCGGCGGCGCAGCATGCTCCGGCGAGGCACGGTCGCCGGAGACGGGCGTCAAGGATGCGCTAGCAGTGGGGGGCACGGATCGAGGGGTTCCTCCCTTCGATCGGCTGCGGGAGCGGGGCTCCTGGTTCGGGCACGGCGAATGGCGCGGTCGGGCTCGCGCGGGCCCGCGATGGGCTTGGCGGGCCGCGGCCGCGGGGACGACGACGGCGGACAGATGGCGCGAGGGGAGTGGACGAGGGCGGTGGCGCGATGACGTGGCCTCTCCTGATTGGACGGAGTGGGGTGGCGGAGGGACTTCGTCCGGCGGGCGCGGACATGTCCGGCGGTGCGGAGGGAGATGAGATCTAGGGTTTCGGGGAAAAGATCCGAAAACGAAAATGAAGGGGTCTATATATAGAGGTAGAGGGAGCTAGGAATGTCCAAATGAGGTGCAGTTTGTGGCCACGCGATCGTGATCGAACGATCTAGATGATGGAGGAGGTTTAGATGGGTTTTGGGCCACTTTGGAGAGGTGTTGGGATGCAACACACACGAGGCCTCTTTGGTCCCTCGGTTAACCGTTGGAGTATCAAACGAAGTCCAAATGACACGAAACTTGACAGGCGGTCTACTGGTAGTAAACCAAGGCCGCATGACAAGTCTCGATCCAATCCGAAAATGTTTAACACCCGCACACAAAAAGAGGTAGAAAGGGACACCGGGTGACATAGGAGCGCCGGATTGCAAAATGGACAACGGGGAAAATGCTCGGACGCATGAGACAAACATGTATGCAAATGAAATGCACATGATGACATGGTATGCAATGCATGACACGCAAGCAATGACAAAGCAACAACAGCGAATAACTGGAGGACACCTGGCACATCGGTCTCGGGGCGTTACACTTCTGCCGTGGTCAATCTTTGAGTCTTACTCAACTTCACACCTTACAACTCAGGTAAGAACCCCTTCTTTGACTGATCTATTTTGAACTCCTTCAAAATCATGTCAAGGTGTGCGTTCTTTGAAAGTATCATCAGGCGTCTTGATCTATCTCTATAGATCTTGATGCCCAATATGTAAGCAGCTTTATCCAGGTCTTCCTTTGAAAAACACTCTTCAAACAACCGTTTATGCTTTCCAGAAATTCTACATTATTTCGGATCAACAATATGTCATCCACATATACTTATCAGAAATGTTGTAGTGCTCCCACTCACTTTCTTGTAAATACAAGTTTCTAGCAAACATTGTATAAACCTAAAAGCTTTGATCACTCCATCAAAGCATATATTCTGACTCCGAGATGCTTGCTCTAGTCCATAGAAGGATCGCTGGAGCCAGCATACCTTTTAGCATCCTTAGGATCGACAAAACTTTGATTGTATCACATACAACTCTTTCTTACAAAAACTGGTAAGAAAACTTGTTTTTGACATCCATCTGTCAGATTTCATAATCGAAAAATACAGCTAATGCTAACATGATTCCGACGGACTTAAGCATCGCTACGGGTGAGAAATTCTCATTCTAGTCAACTCCTTGAACTTGTGAAAAGACTCTTTCCCGCAAGTCGAGCTTCATAGACGGTAACATTACCGCCCACGTCCGTCTTCTTCTTAAAGATCCATTTATCTCAATGGCTTGCCGATCATCGGGCAAGTCCACCAAAGTCCATACTTTGTTCTGATACATGGATCCTATCTCGGATTTCATGGCTTCTAACCATTTGTCGGAATACGGGCCCACCATCGCTTCTCCATAGCTCGTAGGTTCATTGTTGTCTAACAACATGATATCTAAGACAGGATTACCGTACCACTCAGGAGTAGTACATATCCTTGTCGACCTATGAGGTTCGATAGCAACTTGATCCGAAGCTTCATGATCACTATCATTAACTTCCTCTTCAACAGACGTAGGCGCCACAGAAAACATCTTTCTGTGTTGCATCACTCTCTGGTTGAAATAAAGGTTCGACAACCTCATCAAGTTCTATCTTCCTCCCACTCAATTCTTTCGAGAGAAACTCCTTCTCGAGAAAGGACTCGTTCTTAGCGACAAACAATTTGCCCTTGGATCTGAGATAGAAGGTGTACCCAACTGTCACCTTTGGGTATCCTATGAAGATGTGTTTGTCCGCTTTGGGTTCGAGCTTCTCCGGCTGAAGCCTTAAGCATCGCAGCCCCAAACATTAAGAAACGACAACTTTGGTTTCTTGCCAAAGCAATGTTCACATGACGTCGTCTCAACAGACTTAGATGGTGTCCTTTCTAAAGTGAATGCAGCTGTCTCTAACGCATAACCTCAAAATGAAACGGTAGATCGGTAAGAGACATCATAGATCACACCATATCTCATAAGGTTCGATTACGACGTCCGGACACACCATAACCCAGTGGTGTTCCAGGTAGCTTCAACTATGAAACAATTCCACAATGTCTTAAGTGATTGCCAAACTCATAACTTAGAAATTATCATCGATCAGATCGTAGGAATTTGATCTTCTTGTTATGATGGTTCTTAACTTCACTCTGAAATCGCTGGAACTTTTCAAACGTTTCAGACTTGTGCTTCATTAAGTAAATATACCTATATCTACTCAAATCGTCAGTGAAGATGAGAAAATAGCGATATCCACCGCACGCTTCAATTCTCATTGGATCACACGCATCAGCATGTATGATTTCGAACAAGTCACTTGCCCGTTTTATTTTACCTGAAAACGGGGTCTTAGTCATCCTGCCCATGAGGCATGGCTCGCATGTGTCAAGCGATTCTAAATCAAGTGACTCCAAACATCCATCGACATGGAGTTTCTTCATGCATCTTACGCCAATATGACCTAAGCGGCAGTGCCACAAGAAAGTGGTACTATCATTATTAACTCTACATCTTTTGGCGTGAACATGTGTATTACCACGACCGAGATTCAATGAACCATTCACATAGGGTGCATGACCATGAAAGGTATTATTCATGTAAACAGAATAACCATTATTCTCTAACTTAAATGAATAATCGTATTGCAATGAACATGATCTAATCATATTCATGCTCAACGTATACACCTGGTAACATTTATCTAGGTTCAATACTAATCCCGAAGGCAGATGGAGCGTGCGATGGTGATCTCATCAACTTTGGAAACACTTCCAACACACATCGTCACCTCGCCCTTAGCCAGTCTCTGTTTAGTCCGTAGCTTTTGCTTCAAGTCACCAATAATAGTAACTGAACCGGTATCCAATACCCAGGTGCTACCAGGAGTACTAGTGAGGTACACATTAATAACACGTATATACTTTGTTGAAGTTGCCAGCCTTCTTATCTACCATGTATTTGGGGTAGTTCCGCTACCAGTGATCGTTCCCCTTACAATAGAAGCACTTAGTCTCTGGTTTGGGTTCAACCTTGGGTTCCTTCACTTGATCGGTAACTGGTTTGCCATTCATGAAGTTTCCCTTCTAGCCCTTGCCCTTCTTGAAACTAGTGGTCTTGTTAAACCATCAACACTTGATGCTCCTTCTTGATTTCTACCTTTTGCGGTCTTAAGCACCGCGAACAGCGGGATCAACTCCATCCCTTGCATGTCATAGTTCATCACGAAGATCTAGTAGCTTAGTGATAGTGACTAGAGAACTCTATCAATCACTATCTTATCTGGAAGTTTAACTCCCACTTGATTTAAGTGATTGTAGCACCCAGACATTCTGAGCACATGCTCACTAGCTGAGCTATTCTCCTCCATCTTGTTGGCAAAAGAACTTGTCAGAGGTCTCATACCTCTCAACACGGGCATGAGCCTGAAATCCCAATTTCAGCTCTGGGAACATCTCATATGTGTTATGGCGTTCAAAACATCATTGGAATCCCGATTCTAAGCCGTAAAGTATGGTGCACTAAACTATCAAGTAGTCATCAGGATGTGTCTGTCAGGTGTTCACAACATCCACAGACGACTTTGTAGGGGTTTGCACATCAAGCGGTGCATCAAAGACGTAAGCCTTCTGTGTAGCAGTGAGGACACTCCTCGGACTATGGACCCAGTCCGCATCATTGCTTACCATATCTTTCAACTTAGTCTTTCTCTAGGAACGTATTGAAACAGGGAGCTACAACGTGAACTATTTATCTACAACATATTTGCGAAGACAATTTAGACTATGTTCATGATAATTAAGTTCATCTAATCAAATTACTTAATGAACTCCCACTCAGATAGACATCCCTCTAGTCATCTAAGTGATACATGATCCGAGTCAACTAGGCCGTGTCCGATCATCACGTGAGACGGACTAGTCATCATCGATGAACATCTTCATGTTGATCGTATCTTCTATACAACTCATGTTCGACCTTTCGGACTTCCGTGTTCCGAGGCCATGTCTGTACATGCTAGGCTCGTCAAGTCAACCTAAGTGTATTGCGTGTGTAAATCTAGCTTACACTCGTTGTATTCGAACGTTAGAATCTATCACACCCGATCATCACGTGGTGCTTCGAAACAACGAACCTTCGCAACGGTGCACAGTTAGGGGGAACACTTTCTTGAAATTATTGCGAGGGATCATCTTATTTAAGCTACCGTCATTCTAAGCAAATAAGATGTAAAACATGATAAACATCACATGCAATCAAATAGTGACATGATATGGCCAATATCATTTTGCTCCTTTTGATCTCCATCTTCGGGGCGCCATGATCATCATCGTCACCGGCATGACACCATGATCTCCATCATCATGATCTCCATCATCGTGTCTTCATGAAGTCGTCTCGTCAACTATTACTTCTACTACTATGGCTAATGGTTTAGCAATAAAGTAAAGTAACTACATGACGTTTAAGTTGACACGCAGGTCATAAATAAATTAAGACAACTCCTATGGCTCCTGCCGGTTGTCATACTCATCGACATGCAAGTCGTGATTCCTATTACAAGAACATGATCAATCTCATACATCACATATATCATTCATCACATCCTTTTGGCCATATCACATCACAAGGCATATGCTGCAAAAACAAGTTAGACGTCCTCTAATTGTTGTTGCAAAATTTTTTTACGTGGCTGCTATAGGTTTCTAGCAAGAACGTTTCTTACCTACGCCAAAACCACAACGTGATATGCCAATTTCTATTTACCCTTCATAAGGACCCTTTTCATCGAATCCGATCCGACTAAAGTGGGAGAGACAGACACCCGCTAGCCACCTTATGCAACTAGTGCATGTCAGTCGGTGGAACCTGTCTCACGTAAGAGTACGTGTAAGGTTGGTCCGGGCCGCTTCATCCCACGATGCCGCCGAATCAAGATAAGACTAGTAACGGCAAGTAAATTGACAAAATCGACGCCCACAACAACTTGTGTTCTACTCGTGCATAGAAACTACGCATAAACCTGGCTCAGATACCACTGTTGGGGATCGTAGCAAAAATTTAAAATTTTCTACGCATCACCAAGATCAATCTATGGAGTAATCTAGCAACGAGGGGAAGGGGAGTGCATCTACATACCCTTGTAGATCGCTAAGCGGAAGCGTTGCAAGAACGCGGATGAAGAAGTCGTACTCGCAGCGATTTAGATCGTGGTTGATTCCGATCTAAGCGCCGAACAACGGCGCCTCCGCGTTCAACACACGTGCAGCCCGGTGACGTCTCCCACGCCTTGATCCAGCAAGGGGAGAAGGAGAGGTTGGGGAAGTCTCCATCCAGCAGCAGCACGGCGGCGTGGTGGTGAAGGAGGAGCGTGGCAATCCTGCAGGGCTTCGCCAAGCACCGTGGGAGAGGAGGAGGACTTGGGAGAGGGGGAGGGCTGCGCCAGAACTTGGCGTGCGGCTGCCCTCCCACCCCCACATATATATAGGGGCAAGGGAGAGGGGGCGGCGTCCAGGGGGGTTGCCTTGCCCCCCAAGGCAAGGGGGGCGCCCCCCTTTAGGGTTCCCCCAAACCCTAGGCGCATGGGCCCTAGGGGGGAGGCGCCCAGCCCACTAAGGGGCTGGTCCCTCTCCACACACAGCCCATAGGGCCCTCCGGGGCAAGTAGACTGAGGGAATCCTGGATTAGGGGGTGTCCGGATAGCCAGACTATACCTTCGACTGGACTCCTGGACTATGAAGATACAAGATTGAAGACTTCGTCCCGTGTCCGGAAGGGACTTTCCTTGGGGTGGAAGGCAAGCTTGGCGATACGGATATGTAGATCTCCTACCATTGTAACCGACTCTGTGTAACCCTAGCCCTCTCCGGTGTCTATATAAACCGAAGGGTTTTAGTCCGTAGGACGAACAACAATCATACCATAGGCTAGCTTCTAGGGTTTAGCCTCCTTGATCTCGTGGTAGATCTACTCTTGTACTACCCATATCATCAATATTAATCAAGCAGGAGTAGGGTTTTACCTCCATCGAGAGGGCCCGGACCTGGGTAAAAACATCGTGTCCCTTGTCTCCTGTTACCATCCGCCTAGACGCACAGTTCGGGACCCCCTACCCGAGATCCGCCGGTTTTGACACCGACATTTGTGCTTTCATTGAGAGTTCCTCTGTGTCGTCACTTTTAGGCCCGATGGATTCTCTGATCATCAACAGCGATGCGATCCAGGGTGAGACCTTTCTCCCGGGACAGATCTTCGTATTCGGCGGCTTTGCACTGCGGGCCAATTCGCTTGGTCATCTGGAGCAGATCGAAAGCTATGCCCCTGGCCATCAGGTCAGATTTGGAAGTTTGAGCTACACGGCCGACCTCCGCGGAGACTTGATCTTCGACGAATCGAGCCCCAGCCGAGCACACCGCACTGTCACGATGGGCATGATCTAGCTCTGCCGCCGAACAGTGCCCTGGAGGCCGCACCCGCATCAGCTCCGACCCTTAATTCGGAGCCAACTGCGCCAATCGAGGATGGGTGGTTGGACACCGCCTCGGGGGTTGCAAACTCTACGGCGATCGAGCCAAACACTAGCCCTATTCTCTGCGAAGCCCGTGACTCCAAGGAGCCAGACTCCGAGCCCTCCACGCCCCTACCGATCGAACCCGATTGGGCGCTGATCATGGAGTTCACCGCCGCGGACATCTTTCAGCACTCGCCCTTTGGTGATATTCTGAATTCACTAAAGTCTCTCTCTTTATCAGGAGAGCCCTGGCCGGACTATGGTCAGCAAGGTTGGGATGCGAATGATGAAGAAATTCAAAGGCGCCGCATTAACGGCGACAATACTGAGGATACGGCAGTTAATGCCGGATTCAGAGGCTCTAAACCCGGTCAGCGGAAAAAGCCATTCAAAAGAAATACTCCGGGCCCGTCCAGTTTGGACCGAATACTCGACCGCTCATGCCAGATACATGGCACCCCCGAAAAACCAGCCAATCACACCAATAGGGATTGTTGGGTGTTCAAGCAGGCAGGCAAGTTAAATGCCGAAAGCAGAGACAAGGGGCTGCATAGCGATGACGAGGAGGAGCCCCGACCGCCGAACAACAGTGGACAGAAAGGTTTTCCCCCACAAGTGCGGACGGTGAACATGATATACGCAACCCACGTCCCCAAGAGGGAGCGGAAGCGTGCGCTAAGGGACGTATACGCGATGGAGCCAGTCGCCCCAAAGTTCAACCCATGGTCTTCCTGCCCGATCACTTTTGATCGAAGGGACCACCCCACTAGCATCCGTCATGGCGGATTCGCCGCATTGGTTCTAGACCCAATTATTTACGGATTTCACCTCACTAGAGTCCTTATGGATGGTGGCAGCAGCCTGAACCTGCTTTATCAGGATACAGTGCGGAAAATGGGCATCGATCCCTCGAGGATTAAACCCACTAAAACGACCTTTAAAGGCGTCATACCAGGTGTAGAGGCCAACTGTACAGGCTCGGTTACACTTGAAGTGGTCTTCGGATCTCCGGATAATTTCCGAAGCGATGAGTTAATCTTCGACATAGTCCCGTTCCGCAGTGGTTATCATGCACTGCTCGGGCGAACCGCATTTGCCAAGTTCAATGCGGTGCCGCACTATGCATACCTCAATCTCAAGATGCCAGGCCCTCGAGGAGTCATCACGGTCAATGGAAACACCGAACACTCTCTCCGAACGGAGGAGCATACGGCGGCTATCGCAGCGGAAGTACAAAGCAGCCTCTCAAGGAAATTCTCCAGTCCGGCTATTAAACGTCTGGACACCGTCAAGCACACCCGGAGTAACCTACAACAAGACCGTCTGGCACGTTCCGAGCAAGCGTAGCAATGCGGCCCCAACCCCAGCCCTCGCGAACTTGCGAAACCAGTGTTGCGCGTACATAACTACGCTCTAGAAATACCATGGGCACAGGGGGAGGGGCACCATCACGGCACACCCGAAACGCGGCTTAAACCGCACTAGGGGCTGCCGATTTCTTAATTTTCTCTTATTTTCAGGACTCCATTCTTCGGAAGGCTTGTCCGGCAGTACAATTGCCGCACAAATGATACAACCAGGGAAGCAGAAAGCTACACCGCACTATGGAACTCTAAGGTGGTCTCTATAACGAGCAGTATACCTGTTTCACATAACATTCCGCAGCTCGCCCCTAGAAAGGACATGTTAAATAGTCCCATATTTTGCTTATTGCACTATTTGTATCATTCTGCTTTGATCGCAGCTTTTTTAAATAAACAATGCATAGCTTCCATCTATTATTGCATTACTCTTTTTTACGAATATATGTTCATTAATGGCATGCTGCACTCGTACACTTTGGTATGGCCAATACGCCAGGGGCTTAAGTACCCCACAATACGGTGTGAGAAGTCCGAACACTTTCACAAGTGCGGCACCCCGAACTTATAGCATTATATGCATCGGCTCCGAATCATGTCTTGGGTCAATAGTTGGATTTGCCCGGCTCCTATGTTTTGGTACCTTACGTTCCGTTATATCGGCTAAGGTAGCACTAGGAGAACTACTGCGATTGTGCCCTAGTTGAGCTGGGCTAAGCACCTCAGTAGAGAAAGCTAAAACTGGCCGTCATGATGAGGCGAGAGTTGGTCGCTGTTTGAGAGGTTTTCGAGTCCCTAAAGACTTATGCCGCTTAGAGCGAGGAGTCAGCTTTGTCCGGCCTAGGCGTGGATAGCGCCCCGAACTCGGTCTTCCGAACACTAGGGGCTTCGCCGAAATTTAAAATTATAGAATTCTATGGCTAAGTGAGAGTGTTCAAGCATTATAGTCCGATTGCCTTGTTCGTTGTGTCGAGCGCCTCCCTCGAAGGACCCAAGAATGGGAAAAAGAGCGCTCATGTTTATCCTGAACACCCCAGGACTCGTGGTATGGGGGCAGAAGCCGACGACTCGCCATCTCTCAAATTTGATAAACGGCCGCACAGAAGGTAATGTTTTAAATTCAAAAGTGTTGCTTAGCGCATATGAACAAGTTTTCAGCGTACAAGACCACAAATGCGAGTTTACTCAAAAATTACATCTTTGGAGCATTCATCCACTATAAGGCGGGCACCCTTCATGACGCCCTCATAATACGCTTCCGGGACGCGATGCTCCTTGCCCGGCGGTGGCCCGTCCTTCACCAGCTTCTCCGCATCCATCTTGCCCCAGTGCACTTTAGCACGGGCAAGCGCCCTACGGGCACCTTCGATGCAGACAGAGCGCTTGATTACTTCAAGCCATGGATGGGCATCCACCAGCCGCCTCACCAGCCCAAAGTGGCTCCCAGGCAGAGCCTCTCCAGGCCAAAGCCAAACTATGAGGCCCTTTATGGCCTGTTCGGCCACCTTGTGGAGCTCGACCATTTGCTTCAGCTGGTCGCTCAAAGGCACCAGGTGTCCGGCCTCAGCATACTGAGACCAGAACACCTTCTTCGTCGAGCTCCCCTCCTCGGCTCGGTAGTAGGCGGCAGCATCAGACGCACTGCGGGGCAAATCTGCGAATGCTCCTGGAGAGCTCCGGACTCGGGTAAGTAACAAGTAATTCACTTTCACGTGCTTGCTTTGCATAATGAATGCCTTACCCGCCGCTATCTTCTTCATCGCTTCAATTTCTTGGAGGGCTTTCTGGGCTTTGGCCTTGGCAGACTTCGCGCTTTCAAGGGCTGCCGCAAGCTCGGACGCTTGCGTCTTTGAGTCAAGCTCCAAACTCTCGTGTTTTTTCACGAGATCCTGGAGCTCTTTCTGCACCTCTTCCACCCGCGCCTCCTGCTTCCCTCTCTCTGTGCACTCCGCGGCCGCTCTGTTTTCGGCCTCGGACAACGCTTTCTTAAGGGTTGCCACCTCAGTCGTGGCCCCTATAATAGCACGTTGATCCTGTCATTTTTTGCAACCACATCTTCTCTATATACTTGCGCAAGGTATTACTTACCTTCCTTCTCCTCAAGTTGCCTCTTGGCATGGCCGAGCTCGTTCTCGGACCGCGCGAGGTTTTGCTTCAGCGTATCCACCTCCGCAGTCAGTGCGGCGGAGGCCAGCAGTGAAGCCTGCATACGCATATTGACTTGATTATGTTAGACTCCTGCGAATGTTATTAGATCCTCTATTCGGATTTTCTTTCCGAACACCGAACAGAGCATCAGGGGCTACCGTCTATGCGGTAATATTTTTACATATTCTTTACTTACCTCAAAGCCTGTTAGAAGGCTGGCACAGGCTTTAGTCAGTCCGCTCTTGGCGGACTAAACCTTCTGGATCACCGCACTCATAATAGTGTGGTGCTCCTCGTCGATGGAGGCGCCGTTAAGCACCTCCAGCAAATTGTCCGGTGCCTCCGGTTAGACGGAGGTCACCGGCTCGGTAAGCTTGCTCCTCTTGGAAGGAGGCTGCCTACCAGAGTCCAGAACCGTTGAAGGTTCCGGCGCGGTGTCCATCTCAAGGCCGGACTCGGAGCCCTTGGGGGTTTTATCCCCTTTGCGCCTGGAGTCCGGGAGGTCGCCTTGCGGCGCCTCCGGGACCACCTCCTCCTGGCTTGGAACCTGTTGGGGCAGCACCTCGGCGTCGTCCGTAGGGTGGGGGGAGGTAGCGGGCGGAAGTGAATTCACGTCCGACGAATCCAGGGAGCCGCTCGACGACTCGTCGAGCCCGGCCTTGGGCGGACTGCATAGTCATATTTGGCGTAAGGAGGAGCTGTGCAAGAAAGGAACACTATGAATTGCTCTGGTGTCCGAATACTTACGATCTCGCCAGGGGCTTGGCCCTGTGCGGCCACTCCTCTTCGCTGTCGTCGGCGTTGGTGGAGTAGTCCGGAGGAAGGGTCTTCCCCTTCTTGGACCCTTCGGCCTCCCCAGTTGGGGTAGCCTTCCTTTTCTTCCCTCCCCCCGCTGGAGGGGGAGAGGTCTCTTCTTCATCCTCCTCGTCTTCATGGGAGGAGTGCGTCTTGGATTCATCGGATGATGAATCCGACGCCTCCAGGCGCCGGGCACTCTTTCGAGTCCCCGTGGCCTTCTTCTTGGCCTTCTTCTCCGGCACCACATAGGGTGCCGGAACCAGCAGCTTCGCCAAGCGAGCGTCCGCTGGGCCTTCGGGCAAAGGAGCCGGACAGTTGATCTGTCCGGACGTCTCCTGCCAATCCTGTCAAAGGTAAGGGAGCTTAGATCCCGCATGGAGTCAAACTATGAAAAACTAATACCCTGTAAAAGGTAAAAACAGCTTACCGCACTAGCGTGACGCTGCATGCTAAATCTGCGATCCTCGGTAGCGGATGCGGGGCCTCGGCGCCCTTGAAAAGCACCTTCTAGGCATCTTCGTACGTCGTGTTGAAGAGCCTGCTCAGAGTTCGGTGCTGCGCCGGGTCGAACTCCCACAGGTTGAAAGCCCGTTGTTGACACGGGAGGATCCGGCGGATGAGCATAACCTGGACTACATTGACAAGTTTGAGCTTCTTGTCCACCAGGGTTTAGACGCATGTTTGGAGTCCGGTCAGCTCTCCTTTTTTACCCCACGACAGACCCGTCCCTTTCCAGGAGGTGAGCCGCATAGGGGGTCCGGATCGGAACTCGGGGCTGCGACCCATTCAGGGTCGCGCGGCTCGGTGATGTAAAACCACCCCGATTGCCACCCCTTTAGGGTCTCCACGAAGGAGCCCTTGAGCCATAGGACGTTGGGCATCTTGCCCACCATGGCGCCTCCGCACTCCGCCTGGGTGCCGCGCACCACCTTTGGCTTGACATTGAAAGTCTTGAGCCATAGGCCGAAATGGGGGTGGATGCAGAGGAAAGCCTCGCACACGATGATAAACGCCAAGATGTTGAGGACAAAGTTCGGGGCCAGATCGTGGAAATCCAGGCCGTAGTAGAACATGAGCCCCCGGACAAATGGGTGGAGAGGGAAGCCCGGTCCGCGAAGGAAATGGGGGAGGAACACCACCCTCTCATGGGGCCTAGGGTGGGGATGAGCTGCCCCTCTTCGGGAAGCCGGTGCGCAATGTCGTTAGACAAGTATCCGGCCTTCCTCAGTTTTTTGATGTGTCCCTCCATGACGGAGGAGACCATCCACTTGCCTCCTGCTCCGGACATGGCTGGAGAAGGTTGAGGTGGGGTGTGCGGACTTGGGCGCTGGAGCTCGAGTGCGCGGAAATGGATAGGCAAAGGAGGAAGAAGGCGTGGATGAAAAGGTGGATCCTTATCCCCTTATATGGGCGGACGCGACTATGCGTCCCCACCATCCTGGTAAAACTCGCTTATCTCCCAAGCGCCGTACTCAATGGCGCGGTTGGGTTACCCACGCCCGTATTGATGAGAATCCTGGAATAAGGGGACACGATCTCTGCTTTGACAAGACGTGCCAAGGAAACCGCCTCGCTAAACGCGCTGAGGTGGGACAGTAAAATGATCCGAATAAAGACTTGGCCGTGGTGTGATGTCACGCTACGGAATACGTCAGCAGATTAGATTTGTGTAAATATTATTCTCTCTATGGCAATATGTGGAAACTTATTTTGCAGAGCCGGACACTACCTTTGTGTTCAAAATCTTCTATGAAGTACTTGGAGGAGGAACCCGCCTTGCAATGCCGAAGACAATCTGCGCGCCGGACTCGTCATCATTGAAGCCTGGTTCAGGGGCTACTGGGGGAGTCCTGGATTAGGGGGTGTCCGGATAGCCGGACTATACCTTCGGCCGGACTCCTGGACTATGAAGATACAAGATTGAAGACTTCGTCCCGTGTCCGGAAGGGACTTTCCTTGGCGTGGAAGGCAAGCTTGGCGATACGGATATGTAGATCTCCTACCATTGTAACCGACTCTGTGTAACCCTAGCCCTCTCCGGTGTCTATATAAACCGAAGGGTTTTAGTCCATAGGACGAACAACAATCATACCATAGGCTAGCTTCTAGGGTTTAGCCTCCTTGATCTCATGGTAGATCTACTCTTGTACAACCCATATCATCAATATTAATCAAGCAGGAGTAGGGTTTTACCTCCATCGAGAGGGCCCGAACCTGGGTAAAAACATCGTGTCCCTTGTCTCCTATTACCATCTGCCTAGACGCACAGTTCGGGACCTCCTACCCGAGATCCGCCGGTTTTGACACCGACATGGACCCTCCCGGTGGACCCCCGGAACCCCTTCGGTGGTCCCGGTACAATACCGGTAACCCCCCGAATTGTTCCGGTGACCGTATGATGACTTCCCATATATAAATCTTTACCTCCGGACCATTCTGGAACTCCTCGTGACGTCCGGGATCTTATCCGGGACTCCGAACAACATTCGGTAACCACGTACATCTATTCCATATAACCCTAGCGTCATCGAACATTAAGTGTGTAGACCCTACGGGCTCGGGAGTCATGCAGACATGGCCGAGACAACTCTCCAGTCAATAACCAACAGCGGGATCTGGATACCCATGTTGGCTCCCACATGCTCCACGATGATCTCATCGGATGAACCACGATGTCAAGGATTCAATCAATCCCGTATACAATTCCCTTTGTCTATCGGTACGATACTTTCCCGAGATTCAATCGTCGGTATCCCGATACCTTGTTCAATCTCGTTACCGGCAAGTCTCTTTACTCGTTCCGTAACACATCATCCTGTGATCAACTCCTTTGTCACATTGTGCACATTATGATGATGTCCTACCGAGTGGGCCCAGAGATACCTCTCCGTTACACGGAGTGACAAATCCCAGTCTTGATTCGTGCCAACCCAACAGACACTTTCGGAGATACCCGTAGTGCACCTTTATAGCCACCCAGTTACGTTGTGACGTTTGGCACACCCAAAGCACTCCTACGGTATCCGGGAGTTGCACAATCTCATGGTCTAAGGAAATGATACTTGACATTAGAAAAGCTTTAGCATACGAACTACACGATCTTGTGCTAGGCTTAGGATTGGGTCTTGTCCATCACATCATTCTCCTAATGATGTGATCCCGTTATCAACGACATCCAATGTCCATGGTCAGGAAACCATAACCATCTATTGATCAACGAGCTAGTCAACTAGAGGCTTACTAGGGACATGGTGTTGTCTATGTATCCACACATGTATCTGAGTTTCCTATCAATACAATTCTAGCATGGATAATAAATGATTATCATGAACAATGAAATATAATAATAACTAATTTATTATTGCCTCTAGGGCATATTTCCAACATATGTACCAGTAGCTATGTGTTTGATCTCTCTCTCGTGTTCTTGATTTGGCACGATCTTGATGTATCGCGAGGTTTGCTATTATAGTTGGATCTTATGTTTCTCCTCCCCTCTACTCTCTTGTAATGGATTGAGTCTCCCCTTTGAAGTTATCTTATCGGATTGAGTCTTTAAAGATTTGAGAACACTTGATGTATGAATTGCCGCGCGTATCTGGTGACAATGGGATACCACGTGATTCACTTGATGTATGTTTTGGTGATCAACTTGTGGGTTCCGCCCATGAACCTATGCATAGGGGTTGGCACACGTTTTCGTCGTGATTCTCCGGTAGAAACTTTGGGGCACTCTTTGAGGTTCTATGTGTTGGTTGAATAGATGAATCTGCGATTGTGTGATGCATATCGTATAATCACACCCACAGATACTTGAGGTGACATTGGAGTATCTAGGTGACATTAGGGTTTTGGTTGATTTGTGTCTTAAGGTGTTATTCTAGTATGAACTCTAGGGCTGTTTGTGACACTTATAGGAATAGCCCAACGGATTGATTGGAAAGAATAACTTTGAGGTGGTTTCATACCCTACCATAATCTCTTTGTTTGTTCTCCGCTATTACTGACTTTGGAGTGACTCTTTGTTGCATGTTGAGGGATAGTTATGTCATCCAATTATGCTATTATTGTTGAGAGAACTTGCACTAGTGAAAGTATGAACCCTAGGTCTTGTTTCCTAGCATTGCAATACCGTTTACGCTCACTTTTACCACTTGTTACCTTGCTGTTTTTATATTTTCAGATTACAAAAACCTATATCTACTATCCATATACCACTTGTATCACCATCTCTTCGCCGAACTAGTGCACCTATACAATTTACCATTGTATTGGGTGTGTTGGGGACACAAATGACTCTTTGTTATTTGGTTGCAGGGTTGCTTGAGAGAGACCATCTTCATCCTATACGCCTCCTACGGATTGATAAACCTTAGGTCATCCACTTGAGGGAAATTTGCTACTGTCCTATAAACCTCTGCACTTGGAGGCCCAACAAAGTCTACAAGAAGAAGGTTGTGTAGTAGACATCAGGCATTCATATAGAGTCATACTTTGTTCTAGTATTGAGTTGTAATCATTGAGTTGTAAATAAATATAAGTGTGATGATCATCATTCATAGAGTATTGTCCCAAAAAAGAGAAAGGCCAAAGAAAAAAAGGCCCAAAAAACAAAAAAAAGGGGGCAATACTATTATCCTTTTTCCACACTTGTGCTTCAAAGTAGCACCATGATCTTCATGATAGAGAGTCTCCTTTGTTATCACTTTCATATACTAGTGGGAATTTTTCATTATAGAACTTGGCTTGTATATTCCAACGATGGGCTTCCTCAAAATGCCCTAGGTCTTCGTGAGCAAGCAAGTTGGATGCACACCCACTTAGTTTCTTTTTGTTTATCTTTCATATATTTATAGCTCTAGTGCATCCGTTGCATGGCAATCCCTACTCACTCACATTGATATTTATTGATGGGCATCTCCATAGCCCGTTGATATGCCTAGTTGATGTGAGACTATCTTCTCCCTTTTTTTCTCCTCCACAACCACCATTCTATTCCACCTATAGTGTTATGTCGATGGCTCACGCTCATGTATTGCGTGAGGATTGAAAAAGTTTGAGAACATTAAAAGTATGAAACAATTGCTTGGCTTGTCATTGGGGTTGTGCATGATTTGAATACTTTGTGTGGTGAAGATGGAGCATAGCCAGACCATATGATTTTGTAGGGATAACTTTCTTTGGCCATGTTATTTTGAAGAGACATAATTGCTTAGTTAGTATGCTTGAAGTATTATTATTTCTATGTCAATATTAAACTTTTGTCTTGAATCTTTCGGATCTGAATATTCATACCACAATTAAGAGAATTACATTGAAATTATGCCAAGTAGCATTCCACATCAAAAATTATGTTTTTATCATTTACCTACTCGAGGACGAGCAGGAATTAAGCTTGGGGATGCTTGATACGTCTCCAACGTATCTATAATTTTTTATTGTTCCATGCTATATTATATTCTGTTTTGGACATTATTGGGCTTTATTATACACTTTTATATTATTTCTGGGACTAACCTATTAACCGGAGGCCCAACCCAGAATTGTGTTTTTTGCCTATTTTAGGGTTTCGCAGAAAAAGAATATCAAACGGAGTCCAAACGGAATGAAACCTTTGGGAACGTGATTTTCGGAACGAACATGATCCAGAGGACTTGGACCCTACGTCAAGACATCAACCAGGAGGCCACGAGGTACGGGGCGCGCCTACCCCCTGGGCGCGCCCTTCACCCTCGTGGGCCCCCTGTTGCTCCACCGACGTACTCCTTCCTCCTATATATACCTACGTACCCCCAATCTACCAGATACGGAGCCAAAACCCTAATTCCATCACCGTAACTTTCTGTATCCACGAGATCCCATCTTGGGGCCTGTTCCGGAGCTCCGCCGGAGGGGGCATCGACCACGGAGGGCTTCTACATCAACACCATAGCCCTTCCGATGAAGTGTGAGTAGTTTACCTCAGACCTACGGGTCCATAGTTATTAGCTAGATGGCTTCTTCTCTCTTTTTGGATCTCAATACAAAGTTCTCCCCCTCTCTTGTGGAGATCTATTCGATGTAATCTTCTTTTGCGGTGTGTTTGTTGAGACCGATGAATTGTGGGTTTATGATCCAGTTTATCTATGAACAATATTTGAATCTTCTCTCAATTCTTTTATGTATGATTGGTTATCTTTGCAAGTCTCTTTGAATTATCAGTTTGGTTTGGCCTACTAGATTGATCTTTCTTGCAATGGGAGAAGTGCTTAGCTTTGGGTACAATCTTGCGGTGTCCTTTCCCAGTGACAGTAGGGGCAGCAAGGCACATATTGTATTGTTGCCATCGAGGATAACAAGATGGGGTTTATTTCATATTGCATGAGTTTATCCCTTTACATCATGTCATCTTGCTTAAAGCGTTACTCTGTTCTCTTGAACTTAATACTCTAGATGCATGCTGGATAGCGGTCGATGTGTGGAGTAATAGTAGTAGATGCAGGCAGGAGTCGGTCTACTTGTTTTCGGACGTGATGCCTATATACATGATCATACCTAGATATTCTCATAACTATGCTCAATTCTGTCAATTGCTCAACAGTAATTTGTTTACCTACCGTGAATACTTATGCTCTCGAGAGAAGCCACTAGTGAAACCTATGGCCCCCGGGTCTATCTTTCATCATATTAATCTTCCAATACCTAGCTATTTTTATTGCCTTTTATTTTACTTTGCATCTTTATCATAAAAATACCAAAAATATTATCTTATCATATCTATCAGATCTCACTCTCGTAAGTGACCGTGTAGGGATTGACAACCCCTTATCGCGTTGGTTGCGAGGATTTATTTGTTTGTGTAGATACGAGGGACTCGTGCGTAGCCTCCTACTGGATTGATACCTTGGTTCCCAAAAACAGAGGGGAATACTTACGCTACTCTGCTGCATCACCCTTTCCTCTTCAAGGGAAAACCAACGCAAGTGCTCAAGAGGTAGCACACACCTATATGAGTCTGATTGTCGAACGTCGCAATCTATGAGAGTAGGGTTCTCTCTAGTAAACTCATAAAATGTCACGGAGCATGACGCATAAGCTCCACCCGCGGGGAAGACCCACGGTAGCCTAGTATCGATTAAGGCTTTATGTGAAGCTAGATTCGCACAAAACTTGCAGTTCAAGGCCCAGTCCACTGTTCAAGTTGCTTACTAGTCTAGCATAGAGTTCTAGGTGGAAGTTCAACTTATCAGTCTCCACTGCAATACCGGTATATCAAATAGTGTTTTGGAACCAAAGGCAAATTGTTGTGTGCCTCTGGGATCTGGTGGGGGATTGCTGGAATTTTGTCTATTGTGGGACAGCCCAATAACTATTTCAGAAATTCCTAAATAAATCCTAGAGGCCCACTTATCCCATTTGTGCAAGGCAAGAGATACTACTAAAGTTTAGTCCCACATTGCTAGTTTAGTGGGAGTTGGACCTCCTTATAAGGGAGGTTCTTTCCCCACTTGTATGAGCATGAATACAAGAGGGACATCCACGCGCGCTCCTCCTTCGCCGCCCGCCTCGCCACGCCACGCCACGTCATGTCATGTCATGTCACGACGCGGGTTGCGGGAATGAGCCAAGCCGATGTCTAAATTTTTGCCACACACTACGGGTGTACGAAAGGCCACTCGGGAGCTGGAAAGTTTTTGCTGTAGTGGACATTGAATACGAACGCTGCACCCTTCGGCTGCTGCTTGTTCGTTTTGTCTCCCGCATTCCCTTCAGCTCCCGGCGCAACCTCTCGCCTTCTTCTCTTGCGCCTATAAAAGGGAGGTCGCTCCTCTTAGAGAGACGCACCAGAACTTCTCCTTCCTCTCGCCACCGGTTCCAATCTCTGAGCTGCTGCTGTCTTCCTCATCCCGGCTTGCGGCGTGCACCGCGAGTCGGGACAGTAGGCCTCCGAACCCGCACCTCTTTGAGTCCTGTACAGGAGAAGGGTGATAAGGTTTTTTGGGGAGCGCTCGGCGCGACTACTGACTTCTTCGTCATGGAAGCCCCGGACTCCGACAACTACTTCCCCGACGTCGACAACCTCCTCGACGACATGGCTGGCGAGGACACCGACCCCAAGTCCAGTACTGTAGCAACTGTTGTCACGTATGTGTTCTTCTTCCTTCTGTTAGTTGTCATGCCACAGTTTTCTCGTACTAGTACTTGCCCTACATGTGTTAGCTTCTACTCCATATATGCAACTACCTCTACTGCCTGCTCTAGATATGCTAGGCTACAGTTTATATATGCAGATGTTATTTACCTTCTCTTTGTCAGAACGTATGACTCGTTTTTATCACTGCTATACTAGTCGTGCTTTATCTAGTATTTCCGTCAATAAAATCATTCAGTAAATTGCTCATATTCCCAACAATAAACGTGTATCCATTGTACCAAATGAAATGAATTCATCGGTCGGCCATGTTGGCATGTTGTCATTCGTGTATCCCCACCTAAATACATTATTCAAAGCGGCAAAGGCGAGGTAACAAGAGTGCGCTAGCGTGCAGGGAAAGGTATTTGCGCGAAGACACGACAACCACTTTTTTATGAGCGAATCTAAACAAACAAACACACACACACACAGAGGGTGTGTGTGAGAGAGAGCTCATTTACAAGATTCATAATTGTAGCCCTAGTCGTGTGATCTTCATTGCAGAAAACACGAGCATCCCTAGAGTCACAAAATTTCCAAGGAATAGAGAAAGGGACCGAAGGCCAAATGTCATAGTTGAGTCCAACCGGCTAAGCCATGTTATTGCAGCAAGTGAATGTGGTGCGGTAGCCCACACCTGAACTGCAATCGGGCAATGAACGGACAAGTGAGTAACATCCTCCACTTGGGCATCATGTCGACGATAGATTGAATCATTAGTGATCATCTTTCTCGTGGAGGTTGTGCATGGTGTTGAGACGATCCTTAAAGAGGAGCCAACCAAAAAATCTTGACCTCAATATGAACCTTGGAGGACCAAATAAGCTCGGCGAAAGGATCGACGCCGTCCTCATCGGTGAAGATGGAATAGGCCTGTCTAGAGGACAAAGGTGTGCCATGCAGGAGGAACCTGTCATCATAAACATCATCTGGGGTGAAGTTCTGCAATAAAGATTGACGAAGTCGCCACAGGTACCTAATAGTAAACTTACATATCATACCACTAAAAGAATAGCATCATAATTTTTAAAGTAAATCTAGGAAATATGCGAGCACTCGTGCCAGGACTTAAATCCGGATGGGCTGGTCCCACTACAAGAAAACTAACCATTTAAGGTATACTTACTTTGCTTGTGATGTAAAACTTTGACAGTCGAAATCCCGGTGGGCTGGTTCCACCATATTCGTTTATCCAAAACATATTATCTCTTAAAATGTGTATATTATCTCTTATAATATGCACGTTTTAAAAACATTTTTATATTATGGGATGAAGGGAATAGTATTTTTTTTCTTACTCCTGGTCGTTGCTGGAAAATCACAGGCCCACACTGTTTCAAGAAAAAGAAAAAAAGTCACAAGGCCCACATGTGCCATGGTCAAAGCCGCGAGCCCGCGATCGATAGACGCCCAACCCACCACCCCCACAAACAAGAACAGCCCCGACGCTCACACAAAAAAAGCCCGCACCACCTCTCCTCCCCCGCCGCCACCGCCACCGCCGGCAACCACCGGATCCCGAGAAGAAAGAGCCAGCGCCCGGCGAAGCGAAGCGGAGGAAGAGATGGTGGGCGCTCCGTCCTCGCCGGTGGTGAACGTGTACCCGCTCGCCAACTACACGTTCGGCACCAAGGAGGCCAAGATGGAGAAGGACACCTCCGTAGCCGACCGCCTCGCTCGCATGAAGGTCAAGTGAGTGCGCCTCCCCGCCGTCCCCCCTCCCCCGCCTCCCTGATCCAGATGTGCCCCTGGCCCTGGTGTCCTCTTCTCCCGGAAACCCTAAACCCTAGAGCTCGCATCATATGCGGTTTTTGTTGGGTCGAAGACCTCCCTCGTCAGTGCCACTTTCTTGCATATTTTAGACAAAATTTGAGAATGCCTTATTTTGGCCCTTATTTAGGTACTGTCGAAGTTGCTTCATTACTGTTCATGAAGTCTACTGTTTTTGCATCTGTATGTATGTCAATACATGAAATTTCGTTATTGGAATGGCTTTAAACTTAGGGTGTTGACTTTAAGTAATGCCGAGCAATCTGTTCAAGTAATACCTTGGCTTCAGGTGCTTTGTGCCTCTGTGTAGTGCCTGTACTGGATGTGTGTTGCAAGGGAACTACAATAACAATCACTAGATCTTACTGGCAGCTCTAGCTTTTGAGCATAGTGCTTGGCAGATCCCTTTCTTGTAAGGAAGTAACTGGTAACTATTATGGAGCATTGTACATGATAATTTGTTGGAATACTAGCCTGGAATGTCAAGCTAATATGTATCATATCATATTTCATAAAGAGAGCCCATATAGATTCTTGTGCTGTTTCTTCAACTGGTTGCTAGATTTATGTACATTCTATGTTGTCTCCTAAGTATCCCCTGAACACTTGGCTACTCTGCTAAGTAGTGTAACCTTATTCTGTCAAATGGATCATCAGTTAACCCACTAATTACTTGTGCAAATGACAGCTACATGAAAGAAGGAATGCGGACAAGTGTTGAAGCAATTCTATTGGTATGTTTGTATTCATCCATCTCATAGTTACTGTTATTTGCATTCTTGTGCCTGAAACATCCAGTTGTCAGCAAAATTCCTGCAGTTACAGTGGGTTATGGCTGTAGTAATTTGTCAAATAAACTGAAATATTCACTTGGATTGTCTTATATAGGTGCAAGAGCACAACCACCCCCACATACTGTTGTTGCAAATTGGAAACACATTTTGCAAACTTCCTGGTGGACGGTTGAAGCCTGGAGAAAGTGGTGAGTTTTTGGTTGCTCAGCTTTTCTATCATATCTTTCTTATTTGGTACCATCATGAGTCTTTAGCTGTTCACTCTTGTGACTGGAATCCTGCAGAAATTGAGGGCCTGAAAAGGAAGCTATGCAGCAAGCTTGCAGTTAACTCACCTTCCTTTCCACCTAACTGGCAGGTAATGAACCAAGAGGAATTCAGTTTCATTTTTGTTAATGGTGAATGACCATATCTCATTACTTGTATTTTTGGGCCTTCAAGTTGTATCTGTTCACTTTGTACCTTGCTGGATCATAGTTAACTCAGTAGTAGAGAAGGTTATCTGCATCTAGAAGAAAGAAAAATTGAACTTCCATTTCAGCGCCCCATAACCTGTTCACTTAACATGGTTGTTATAGTCATTCCTCATTTAAGTCATGCAATAATAACATTATATAGCTCCTTATGGCCTATATTGTGGCTGCACCTAAATTGGAACATTACCTTGTGTGTTAATTACAGAAAATCGTTAACACACTTTCCAGTGTTAACTGCGTACTGTCATACTGGCGCATGCTATCTTCTTTGCGTCTACACGTTTGTACAACAAGGTTCTAACTTTTGAGCGGATGTCTCTGTAATGGTTTTGATGTATTCACCAAAATATGAAGTATGTCGAATCAGGGAGAACTTTCCTGTCCTAGCCTCTGCTTACCGTAACTTTAGGCTCCGGTTTTGTTAATTATCATGCTGACTTTGTTGTGGTGAGATCCATGTAAATGATAGATCTGTAAACTGTATCCATTCAGATAAAGTTCTAATATGCTTGTTACTTTCAGGTTGGAGAGTGTGTTGCTGAATGGTGGAGGCCAAACTTTGAAACCGTGATGTATCCTTACTGCCCTCCACATATAACAAAGCCCAAGGTACACTCTTGAGTTTTTCTTGTAACCATCTATTATTAGGATTTGGGATTCAGGAATGGAAATGACCAATTTGATGAACAGGAGTGCAAGAAGCTTTTCATTGTTCACCTAACTGAAAGGGAGTATTTCGCTGTTCCAAGGAACTTGAAGCTACTTGCTGTTCCACTGTTTGAACTGTATGACAATGTTCAGGTAAGCAGCACTCATCTTATGGTGAAAGTTAACTTTTAATGCTGTTTGGAAGCACTGTACCCATCCCTCAAATATATGCCTTCAGGTTCTGTTTGGCTGGGAACCAAGTAGGATGGAATGGTTAAATCGAAGTGTTTGGAACGAAAAATACAATCATTCCAGATTTTGTTTGGTTGAGGGAATGCCATTATTGAATGGGATGCTTCCATTCTGTGGTTTGTTGGAGGGACGCATGGAATGAATATAGTTTGAGTCCCTTCTTGATATGAAGGGTAATGTTGCCTCTTGCATACGTGTAAATTTCACCAATAGCTCATTTGAATTTTCAGGAGCATTTCATTTGTATTTCCAGCACAAACAATTAATAATAAGCATGCACACGCATGACAAATATAGACATCAGACATAAACACTGCCGAAAGTTTAAAAGTATGAAGCACCGATTTATGCTGTACCAATAACCGTTCTCTACAATAGTCCATGCAACCATACGAAGTTCATATGTAAGGCTTCACAAAAACTAGTCATCCAAAGTTCTTCATGACATACCTAGTCACCCAAACCAACTCGTTAGACAAATTAAAGAAATAATTGTAATGTAATGTACGCGCATGACAAATTAAAGAAATATTTGTAATGTACATGAACTGTAAAATATAATCTCACAGTGGTGAGCAATGTAACAACAATTAACTCTGGAATGTGCCTCGAAATCCAACAGATACCTGACCAATTAACTAGCTAGGATTTTGTTTTTGCATGCATACCTTGAGCTTCATTTGTCTGGCCATTTCCATGATATTCCCTTGCTCTTCGGAAGCCCACCTTTGCTCCTTCCTCTGCTCGCGGTTCTGGTCACCTCCTAGTCTCCTAGCAGATGCCGAGTCCCATCAGCTGCTACGCCCAGCATCTTGCCCATAGCAGCTCCAACCCAGCAGCTGCCCAGCACTCCAAAAGGAGTGCTGGCCCACTGCTTCTACACCACCTAGCGACGGTTGCTGTCTCGCCTCCCATTTACAGCCACCAAGATGTGTGTGCCGCCACAGAGATGGACAAGAGATAGGGTTTTCTTTTTTGTTTACAGTGAGATAGAGACCACATGACGAATGAATGCAGCAATGAATTGGTCGTTTAGGCCGATTTTGCGTTATCAACATGTTGTGAATCTGGGCGAACATTCCTGTTTGTGGGACCATCTTATTTTCATTCTGATTTGCTGAGTGCTCGCAACGAAACACCAGGATGGTACCAATATCTGGAACCATTCCATTACATACCTCCAACCAAGCACACTAAAAAAGGGCCCCAGTGATAATACCTTTTTCTTCACAAAGATGTATCCCACTACAAGCAATTTTGTTTTGCTTCACTATTTTGTTCTACTTTCCATCTATATTTGACTGAGAAAGTACCCTGTCCTGTCCAGTTAAAAACCTGCAATATAAGTCATTTTTGGTGCTGTCAATACTGGCTTAGTTGTTAAATATCCATATGGATATTTACTCTGTAGCCAGGTGATAGGAATAGGATCCTTGAAACCTGCAGTTTTCTTTTTGTCATTTCATGCGACCGTGCAGAGTTTGCTTTTTTTTTTACAGTGCTTTGCATATTTCCATGTGCAGTTTAAATTTTGTTATTTCATGATGCTTGTATGAAATAGTCTGAATTTTGTTCTGTATGTGGATGCAGCGGTATGGACCAGTGATTTCCACCATCCCGCAGCAACTGTCCAGGTTCCAGTTCAACATGGTGAGCTCGTAATCAGTAGTGGTGATGAGATGTGAAGATTAGTCCAGTAAGATGTATTGAGATGGATCTTGGACGAAGCACCAAACTAGATGCTGATCAACTTAGCATGACTCCTTATTTAGGCGCCAATTTTCATAAACTAGATGCTCATTCCGACTGTCTTTTATTTGGCGATGCATGCTGTTCATGCAGCTCAGGCTGGTTAGATACGTGGTGTATTATTATTTGGATGGTAATCGGTTGTTGCTCCGGCGCGCTAATCTGTTCATGTGTATGTACGTACGTACGTAGCAATGCACGTATGTCTGTATGATTGCTATGGTCTCCTGTAGTAGTAACTACGGTGCATCGGTTCTTCGTCACTGACGCTATGCATTTTATACAGTTGCTGGCTTGTCTATGTCTGTATTATCACTATATACTTATATTTTCCTCCTTTTGATCTCACATGCCACAACGCCAGATCACAGAGATTGAGTGACACCAGCCGGTAACTCGGTGCAAATCCGGCCATGAAGCATCTATAGCCGGACTTGCAAAACCGTCCTCCCTAAATGTCTGTGTACGGCCATGGAGCATCTATAGCCGGACTTGGCAAATCCGGCCATGGAGCATCTATAGCCGGACTTGGCGTGACCCTGGACAGTGTTGGACGGCTCCTCATATGTCCTGCCGAATAGCCACTCTCATAAAAATCATCAAATCCATGCATATCTATCATACACATAAATATCACATATAAATAACATTGTTTGTAGTGAAACACATAGTTTAAACATAAAATTTATTGTAATTGCATAATTCAAACATTAAGCTCTTTGATTTTCATTGTGGTAGTTGCACATGCATCTGTTGGTCTCGAAGATTAAATCTGAATCTGATCTACATCTTGTTCTCCAGATTTCTCAATAATATTGGGTTCGGGTTGCCCCTTCATCCTCGTCCTCAACTATTATATTGTGCAAAATAACATAACATATCATCAGCTGCCACAAAGTCTTCGATTCCCACGTCACTGCAACTCCATGGACAATTCCCAGATGAGTTTGGAGCACTCTGAATGCTCTCTGCACATCCTTCCTAGTTTTTGTATTGTTGTAAAGTGGCTTTGTTTGTTACCACGAGGATTGGATATGGTCTTCATAAACGTTGCCCACTGATAACAGATATCAGCAGCAAGGTAGTATCCCATATTGTAGTCGTGCCCATTGACAGTGTATTTGCACGGCGACACTTCCCCATTACAAAGTCTTCTAAACACGGGAGATCGCTGAAGCCCACTAATGTTGTTGTGAGAACCAAGCATGTCAAATCCACAAGTCCTTTTGATGTCACTGCTGAGTATGATGATGGCCTTTTTGTTCTTCCATTGTCAACACGTGCAATCAATTGAACTGAGGATACCTGGAAAACCTTTAAACCCATAACACCCAATCAACAGATTTATTTTCATTAATCTATGCTAAATCATGAAACCTGACATAGCCCGTAATAATCTGCAGAGCATGGTTGGTGGGAGCAACATGGCTAATTTAGAGGATTTGTCTCCTTTTCCACCTCTTCCGACTTCCATGGGCATCACAAGTCTTCCAACCTTTCAATGGAGTACATGGCAGCAACTCGGCTAGCGCTCATAGGCGTCTTGGTGGCGTCATGCTCGTCGATCATGTCGCATATAGAGGCGACCCGGTAGGCAATGGTGGGGTTCTTTACCGCGGTGGCGCGCTGCTCGCCGTCGACAGCCATGGCAACACGCGAGGTGAGGGCGAGGAACAATGCTATCGAGGTGACGATGAACGAGGGATTCGACCACAGTTATATAGAGGAGGCTTCACCCAGCTCGGACAAGTCAGTGAGCGCCGTCTGAATTACTGGTTCGCGTATCTACTTGCTTATCTTGAAGAGATCGCTCAACGGCGCACGCTCGCCGTCCACCGACCAGCCACCCGTCGCCGTCGCCGCATCCTCGGCCGACCCGAGGCCAGCCCGAACGCCGCACCCGCCGAGCAGCGCCCTCCAGACCCCCCGGTCCGGCCGGCAAGGCATCGCGCGCACCACGCTCACCGCCCCGTCGACATCGCCGCCACGGCAGAGCAGGTCGACCAGGCAGCCGTAGTGCTCCGGCGAGGGGCGGACGCCGTGGTCCCTCTGCATCGCGTCGAACGCCCTGCGCCCTTCGCCGACGAGCCCCCCGTGGCTGCACGCCAGCAGCACGCCCATGAAGGTGAAGCGGTCGGGCCGGAAGCCCTGCCGCTTCATGAGGTCGAACAGCCTGAGCGCGTCGCCGGCCCGCCCGTGCACCGCCAGGCCCCTGATCATCACGTTCCAGGCGAACACGTCCTTGCCGCGCATCTTGAAGAAGACGACGAGCGCGCGGGCTACGTCGCCGCACATGGCGTACATCTCCACCAGCGCCGTCCCGACGGCGGCGTGGGCCTGCAGCGCCGGCGTCACCAGGTTGGCGTGCACCCACCGGCCCATCCGGAGCTTCCGGAGGTGCTCGCAGGCCGAGAGGAGCGACACGACGGTGAAGCTGTTGGGCGTGTGGCCTTCGAGCAGCATCCATGGGAAGAGGCGGAGCGCCTGCGAGAACCTGCCGTGCCTGGTGTAGCTCGAGAGCACGCAGTTCCAGGACACCAGGTTCCTCTCCGGCATCCGGCTGAACAGGCTCCTCATGCCGGCGAAGTCGCCGGCGACGGACAGCGCCCTCAGCATCGTTGTCCAAGACACCACGTCCCTCTCCGGCATCTCCGCGAAGAGCTCCTTGGCTGCCGCGATGTCGCCCGACCTGACGTGCACGGCGAGCATTGTGTTCCACGACACGACGTCCCTGTCTGGCATCGCGTCGAAGACCTCTCGCGCGGAGCCGACGTCCCCGGCCTTGGCGTGCTCCGCTATCATGTGGTTCGACAGGCCCACGGACCTGACGCGCAATCCGTCGAACAGCCTCCGCGCGTCGCCCAGCGAGCCGCCGCCGACGGAGACGTAGAATGCGAGCAGCGAGCTCCCGACGGCCGGCACGTGGTCGAGCCCCTCCTTCAGGACCCGGCCGTGGACGCCCTCGCCGCGCCGCCGCGCCCGGAGCCGCGCGCACGCGTCCAGGACGTACGGGTAGGTGAATCCGTCAGCCACCAGGCCCCGGCGCGGCATCTCGTCGAACAGCTCCAGCGCGCGCTCGTGGGGGCCGTGGTAGGAGCGCCCGCGGATCATGGCGTTGTAGAGGGCGGCGTCAGGCGGCGCCCCCGACCGGAGGAACGAGGAGAAGAGCAGGTCGGCGTGGGCCATGTCGCCGACGTCGGCGGCGCGGCGGACGAGGAGGGCGGGCAGGCCCGGGAGGCGGTGGAGGGAGGATGTGAGGAGGAGGCCATGGATCTGGTTGAGCTGCCGGCGGGTGCAGTTCTTGGCCACGGACGAGAGGCGGGCTTCCAGGAGGCTCATTGCCGCCGCCGACGTCAAGATTTTTGCTGTACTAGTTTTTCTCAGAGTGAGAGTGTAGTTTGTTAGGCAGATTTGATAATTTGACATGGCATTTGAGGATGTCATTTAAATTTTCAATTTCCACGAAAATCTGTATTGTTTGGGGCCATTCTAAGAAGATATCATGACTCACGTTATATGTTTTCGCAAATGATCATATTTTCTGAAAACCATGAGAATACATTTGACAAGCGTATTCTGAACTGACAAGCGTATTCTGAACTGACTGATATTGTGGAGTCATGCCATGTCATGGATCAAAGGTTGTTTGGCCTCCCGCCGGCGCCGCCGTCGGTCCGCTCATCTTCGGTGGCCTTAGGGCCATGGGAGCGGAGTGAATCTCGGCCCTTGACGGTGAAAGGGCTTCGTTTTTAGATATTTCTTCGAGTTTTATTAGGGTTTGTATCCTGTTGAGTAAGACGAGACGGCGGCGGCTTCCTGAAGATGGAATAAGGTTCTTCACGTTTAGGCCCCGTTTTCGGTGGTGCTTCTAGCATCGTCGGTGGACGTGTGGGGTTGTGTCTCCGGCAGATCCGTCTTTGATGGATTTGCTCGGATCTGTTCGTCGTTCAGCTTTGTTCTTGTGTCTTCAGGTTGGATTCTTCTGATCTACGCTACTCTTCATCGGTGGCGATTGCTGTTCTATTGCGCTGGTCCTATGTGACCTTAGCACGACGACTTTCCGACTATACTACAACAAATTTTGCCCGGCTCCGTCAAGGGAGGGGCGATAATAGCGGCTTCAGTGCTTGTAGTCGTCGCTAGATGGTCTATGGATCTGGACGTAGTTTTTATTATTTTTAGTGTTTGTTGTACTATCATAATTGAAAATGAATAGATCAAAATTTTTACACAAAAAAAGGTTGTTTGGTTACATCATGAAAAAGCCCTATAAATTTCCAAGAAGGTGAAAACGTTTCTATCAAAGATTCAATGTTAAAGGAATATATATTTTCAAAATCATAGTTTATTTATTTATTGTGGATAATAATAGTATAATACTCCCTCCGCCTCATAATGCAAGATGTTATTACATCCAAGGTCACATATTGGATGTAATAACGTTTCACATTATTAGATGGATGGAGTAGCCGACTTCTACTAAACATATGTTAACTCGTGTATCCATTTTATAGGAGAATGTTATATCTTCAATCAAAATGATTCTCATTTTTATTCAAGTCGCAAAGGGCTCATATTATTTTATTGAAAAAGAGGTCGGTTTTAGCAGAGCCAACGTCAGCTAACTTATAAAATTAAAGCATGAAGAAATCTCAAAATCATAAAATGGGCTAAAAATTCAAAGTTTGCATAATTTTTCTATATATGTGGCCAAAATTCCTTTTTTGGGAAAAACTGAAATCATTCTCGTAATTCTAAACATATTGAATGATGAATATGGGGAATTTTCAGCCAGTTTAAATTTGCAAAAATGTAGGATTTAGCCAAATTTTCTTCAAAAATTTGAAGATTTCAATAAACTTTAAAAATACAGTAATTCGAAACATCTTAAACGATCAATTTGGAAAATCTTCAGCCGATTAATAAAACATCTATGCAAGTCCATTTTGAGTTCGGCTCGGTTCGGCTCATGTCTAGTCGACTTAGCTCAAGCCGACTCTAATGTGAGCTCAGGCTAAAAATCATTTCACTACTTTGTGTCTATGACTGGTGGGGCTTGGTCGTTAGAGTTGTGTTCAACCGGAGATTTTGGGTTTTTGTTACCGGTTAGTCTTAGAGTTGTGGTTTTTGTTAAAATCTTGAGTTGTGGTTTCGTGATACCTTAGCCCCCAAAGTCGTGTATTTGTTCCATTTCTTCTTGTGTGTGTGAGTTTTTCCGGGATTATTCAAATTTTACAAATATATGTTTACTAAATTCTAGAAAATGGGTGCACTCATTCTAGTAATTTTGTCATATTGCAGCATGTTTATTTAGTTGATGTTGCAGCTTGTTTGACTTGCCAGATCCTAGAGATGCAAGGACAGAATAGCTTTGCCTTTTCGTTTGTAAGGGTTTGGACATTACACAAATTGTCACCAAAAAGTCGTTTGGTTACATCATAGAAAAATGTCATGAACCTCTCCAATAGCTTGTAATCAACGAAAACCTTTTGTATAAAAGACAGATTCTCTATTGATTTCGTAGCAATGAAAAATCTTCAAATATTCCTTAACAACAGTAGAAATGGAACGACAAATGTAGAAATACAGTTCCAGTGTAGTGTGCGGTAGTACAAGTTAATCAAATCGTGCTAGTTGCACCGCTGCGTCATTCTGCTTGTATTGGCAGCAGTAGAGCAGGTAAAATCAACATGAACGGAATTAGTGCAATTAATCGCGGCACAGTTTGATTCCACAAGCCACGACGAGCGCGCATGCATGCATGCATGCATTGCACCGACAAGTTTCTAGTCGAGCGCGCCGCCGTGGACACCGGCGGCCGGCGCGAGGCCGACTCCGTCGCCGACGCCGTCGTCACCTGGCCTGGGCTTGACGACGTCGACGAGGAAGTCGAAGAGGTCGGTGTCCCTGACGGCGGCGGCGACGTCCTCGGCGTGCACGGTCCGGCGCCGGCCCTCGAGCGTGGCGGCCCAGGCGGCCTGCGTCAGCTCGGCGACGAACAGCTCGCACGCCCTGGAGAACACCACGGGCGCCTCGCCCGAGATCATCCTGGCCCCGGCGCCGTCGCCCCCGCTGCCGTCCCCCGCCGACCGCTTCATGATCTTCTTGATCCGCGCCAGCGGCAGCGCGTGCGGCCCCGTCCTCGCCGTCGCCCCGCTTCTGGACACCCCCGAGTACGGCCTCGAAATCCTCATCCTCTAGATCGCCGCCGACCCGGTGCTAGCTAGCTACCTAATCTTCTCGCCGCCGTGCAAGGAGCTATCTGTAGCTATGAGTTCTATAACAAACAAACGAACGGTGCAACCTCCAATCGAGCGCGGCCATGGACGGGATCTTATATACGCACGCCGTTTGACCCGCGAACAAGGAAGGGAGCGCGTGGTCGTGGCGGCTGCTGTCCATGGCCGGCCCGCAACCGGAGGTGGCCGGGGCCGGCAGTTTCGACAGAGACCGGTATGATTGATCTTTCGCGCATGTAGAGATTCGCGTAAACAAATCATGGGAGACGGTGGTTGGGATCGCGATGGTGTACGAACGCGGGTAGATAAATGAGGGGCGTAGCTCTCGTTGGACGCTGTTGCTTGCAGCCTTGTGCTTGCGCTGCGTGAGCGCACCTGTCGCTCGGACAGCGAGAGTCTCTCTCCGTATCCACGGTCAAGGAGGCGATGGCACCGAGGAGCATCCCGGCCGTATTTTGAAGGCGTCCTTTTCGCGGTGCGTAAGCGCCGGTGTAAAGCGCAGTTTTAGCTAGTAGCGTATGTATTCTTGTATATACGTATTATGTATCGCATGTTACGGTATTGGCATTACAAGGCATACAAAACAAATGCAGTACATATGCAAGTTTGACAAAATATGGACAAATGAACACGGTACCCTATGCCAGTTGGCGCCATAGTAGCTAGCGTGTCTGCGGGCATAGAACCGGCAACACACACCAGATCAGGGCTCATAGGTTGACTTTCTACTTGTTTATCATTTTTCGACAGTTCTACTTTCCAGAACATTTTCTAAGCAATTTTTTTTAGGTGAAGCAATTTTTTTGCCTTTTTTTAGGTGAAGCAAATTTCTGCTAGTTTGTAAAATTTGGGGAGCTAGCGATTCTGCACTTGTTTTGAGAGTACAAAACGAGATGTGCGTACCTTTAACTTGGATACATGAGCAATTTTCTCGAACTAGACGGATAAAATATTTATTGGCGCTGGTAGAATGATTTTTAATCAACAATGTTTTTTTGGGGAAATTTAATCAACAATGTTGACATTATTATTCTTTGGAAACATTGAAAAGTTTTCTCTAGAAAGGAGATATTTTGTCTAGAACATGTTGCAGGTTCATTTTCCTACTGAGTTATGGCACTGGCACAAATAGTAGATTTTGAAGATCAAGATGGGCTGAATTATGGCAGTGATCTGCCCAACGCAAGAAGTTCAAGGCACAAGATGCTCGGAGATAGTTGAATGAGGTGGCACATGATTTATGTCAATTGGCCATCTACAAAGACAAGAGTATGTGCAGTTTGGGATCTCGATTCACTCACGGATATCTCGGTTATCCTAGACTGGCCAAGAATGTAATCCTTTATTATGTATAAGAAATAATTTCATATTTCGTCCCTCAACTCATCAACTAGCGCATGTTAATTTGGTCCCTCAACTTCAAAATCAAAATTCGCACCCTCAACTTTGCATGCCAACAAATTTTATACCTCCCCCTAAGCAAATTCGTGTCTGCAATGTGTCGAAGTTATGGAAGGCCTCATCCTCCTACCCGGCTGCCATCATCGTGCTTTTGTCTCCTCCCTGATGCCCCATCCTGCCAAGTTTCAAAATTCGTAATGTTGTCTCACACTTTTTTAATATATCACAAAACAGCCCTTTCCGTGGTCGCTTCGGATGCTCCAACGCCTCCCCTTGTGCAATTCGCCCTGCATATCCTCGTTTTCCTTTTTATTACCTTCGTAACCACATAACGGTCATAGGACACCAACATATTCCGATGATCTCCCAACCCAGTGACAACTTCTTGCCTTTTAGGCTTTGTTTGGTGGCTGCGGGAGGACAACCCAGGGCAGTAAACCCCGAGAGGGAAATTTCAACGGCACATGAGCTTCCACGGGGGAGTTCTCCTGTTTTGGATGGTCATTTGGTGGTCCAGGCAAGAGGAGCCGCAGCTTCGCCAGGACGAGCTGCGAGTCGCATCGTCGCGAGGGAGACGGCACGGGGAGATTCGCCACGAGTGCGTAGGCGTGGAACTTCTGCCCGGGAAAAGAGGAGGGTTCGGGCTGGGCCGACCCATGGATCGGGTCGTCCAAATGTGGCGCTGGTTCTCCCTGGCCAGAGATTCCACGTGGTTTTCACGCACCGGAAAAAGGTCAGGATCCCCGGGGGAGACCATGAAACCAAATGAGCCGATAAGAGAAGAAGCAAACTCCTTTCTCTCTTTCACCTTGTTTCTGTACCTAATTCAGTGAAATGAAATCACAAAGTTCTGTTGGCCTTTGGCATGTTTGCTCTCGAACCAATGTTTTCTTTATTTCTACCGTATCTGCCGACCCTGCATAAAGCACTCGACCAAAACAAGTCTAGGTACGAAGGGCAAGACCTTTTTTTTTTTGCGGACACGCAAAAGGCTTGCGTGCCGATGTATTAGAGGAAAGGAGAAATAATACAGAGTGTCCAGCGGCAGGCCGCGTTTACATGGGACGATGCAACTGTGCCTGGCAGGCAAGAAAATGTCGCACTAAGAAAGACAACGCCCTACATAGGAGAGGAAACTATCTCCAAATATGAGGGCAAGACCTACATTCTTCAAGCTCCTGAAGAACTAACATCTCTACATCACTCAAATTGCAACGATAGGGGATTAATCGCTACCGTGAGTAAGTCGGCGCAAGAACATGGGGCAAACGAGATTTCCCATTAGGATCACACAGATCTGCAACAATGTCGCTGGAATCTAGAAGATGTTCTGCTTCCTGGTCCTACAATTTGCAAAGCCAATTAATCTGAAAACTGCCTGGTCAACTACAGCCACCAATCACAGTTTCAGCATCTTCACATCAGGTGAGCAGCGCAGGTGAGTTTTCAGTGAACTAATTGTATGATGACAGAATCATGCATGGATTAACTTATTTGAGACCATACCAGCAATAACAGCAAGGAAATTCATTCCAGTGCCAAAACAGTTCAGTTCCAGTACCTTCATTATCCGCTTACAAAGCGTTCGGCGAAATGCCACAACGAGCCAAGCTGCCGCGGAAGCCCCCTGACGGCGGGGCGAGTCAGTCGCGGAGCACGGTGGCCGGGTCCCTGGACGGCGCGAGGCCGCCGTCGCCCTCCGGGTGACCGGGCTGGTCCTCCCAGGAGGCGGCGGCGGCTGCGGCTGCGGCGTGGTCGGAGCTGTGGATTTGGGAGTCCATGGCCTCCTGGGCGCGGTCGAGGTAGGGCTTGAATCCGACGCGGTAGGAGAGGTAGGCGAAGGCCGCGGCGCCCAGCACCACGATGCCCGACCGGATCGCGTTCTGCCGCGCCCGCCCGCCGCCCCTCATCTCTGCCTCTCTCGGGTTGACGCGACGATGTGCCTGAAGGTTCGCTAGTGTTTTCCTGAAGGTTCCAGCGTACCGTGACGCTGCAGCTGAACCAGCAGTTTCTCTTGAAGGGTTGGCATGCCGAAAAGATGAAAAAGATTAATAGAAAAAAGGTGCTGCTGCCCGGGATCGAACCGGAGACCTTCAGTGTGTAAGACTGACGTGATAACCACTACACCACAGCAGCTTCTGGTGTAGAAACGAAATCTAAGCATTTTATTTCTAATCAGCGTGATCTTTCGCCACGCCTAAGATCAGTGGCCAACCGTTTAAAGGTTTGCAGTTCTGTCAAGTCAAGTGGTCCGTATTCTTTTCTTTTTTTGCGAATATAAGTAGTACGTATTCAAAGTTACGCTGTTGTTTGGCTATAAGTTATAGCCATTTGTTAATTTTTTTGCGGGGTATAGCCATTTGTTATTTTAAAGAAACAGTAGTGAATAGTAACAATCAATATTGATTGATTGTGATGATGTACAGATTTATGTCCCCGGAAGGGACGCGCCGCACATATGCGATCATTACAAGAGATGGGATTAGAAGGACGCGTCTGTTATATTAGGACGCGGTCCGTCGGGAGAGAAACCGTATGTTGGTTTTCCTAAGCAGGGGTTTTCTTTAATTAAACTAATTAATTAATCCTAACATTCTCCCTAATCTCCGCTTCAATTATTCTTATAAACATCATCATCAACATCTTGAGTAGCCTCCTCCAAAAATCATGTAGGAAAAATATGAGGAGATATGTACAATATGCCATCAAGAACTCATTTGAAAAACCCATTGAAAAAATAAGGAGAAAATGACATATCACAATGCCTACATTACTATTGCCTCATTAAAACCTTCCATAAGGAACCATTCAGGAAAAACTTATAAATGAAAAGAGTGCCACATCAAAGATCCAAGGATCATAGACATACTATCATTCAAGGATACACTACCCCTGAACTTTGCAAATCTCGAAGTCGTTTCATACCAATTTCATTGATATACTTCTCAAATAAAGAACTTGATAATGACTTTGTAAACAAATCAACATGATTATTACATGACTTCTTTTGCAAAATATTTATCTCCATACTTTGCTGTAACTCATGGGGATCAAATAATTTAGGAGAAATATGCTTTGTGATATTATTCTTTATATAACCTGTTTGCATATGTGTAATACATGCATAATTATCTTCATAGATAATGGCGGGTGATTCCAATGATCCAATCCCACTTGAATTTTCAATAAAATTAATCATTTTGCGAAGCCATACACATTCATGTGATGCTTCAAACAAAGCAGTAATTTCAGAATGATTCGTGGGCGTAGCCACCAGAGTTTGTTTTGTCATTAGATCCTTGTTATCAATGCCAACTAGGTATCATAAGTAAATGGATCTCGGTTGTTCAATCCTTTGATAACCAAGGTCATTCTTTGCTAAAGAGAAATGATCACTATGAGTCAGACTCAATAGAATTGGATCCATTCCAAATATCGAGAATCAGGATTCTTGATCCCTCTCAATCTCGCTTTCAGTTCGAGGATCCCGAGACATGTTTTCATAGTCATCTCCGAATATTTGCCATCTCGGAATATTTTTGATTTCATTTTACTATGGTTGTACCTCCACTCAAGAAGACAAAACCAGATTATGATCTGTCATTATGGGGATCAGACAAGTATCCAACATCAAAATATGCCACCATGGTCTTATCCTGATTTTTTTCTCATTGAACAAACCAAGATCTTTGGTGCCTTGAAGATATCTAAAAATGTTCTTCACACCAACCCAATGCCTCTTCGTTGGTGATGCACTGAATCTAGCCAATAAATTTACTGCAAACAATATACCAGGCCTGGTGCAGTTCGCTAGATACATTACTGCTCCAATAGCACTGAGGTAAGGAAACTCAAGTCATAATACCTCTTCATCATCACCCTTAGGTCTAATGGGCCTTTACCATTTATGTTTTCGATGGACATGCTTTATCCATATGAAATTTCTCAAGAATCTTTTGGATATAAGCAGACAATTCTCAAAGGGAGATGTTCAAGTTGTAAGCCTAAATAAAATTTAGTCTTACGTAGATCTTTGACCCCATACTCCGTTTTAAGATGATTACTTGCCTCATGTATTTATTGTGTAGTCCCAATGATATTTAGGTCATCCACATACACCGAAATAATACAAAATCCATTTTTAGATTTCTTAATAAACACACATGGGCAATCATTATTATTTTAGTAACCCTTTGATACGTCTTCAACGTATCTATAATTTTTTTATTGTTTCATGCTATTATATTATCCATCTTGATGTTTTATATGCACTATTATACTATTTTATATTATTTTTGGGACTAACCTATTAACCTAGTGCCCAGTGTCAGTTGTTGTTTTTTCCTTGTTTTTGTCTTTTACAGAAAATCGATACCAAACGAAGTCCAAAGGAATGAAAATTTTTGACGATTTTTCTTGGGCCAGAAGACACCTGGGAAGCTTCGGGAGGAGGCCAGAAGAGCCACGGATGAGCCACAAGCTCACCAGGCGCACCCTAGGGGGTGCCCTATGAGCTTGTGGGCCCACCGTGGCACCTCTAACCCTAATATCAAGTCCATAAATACCCAAATATTCCCTGTATACCAGAGGGCACACCAAAAATACTTTTCCGCTGCCCCAAGCTTCTGTTCTCGTGAGATCCCATCTTGGGGCCTTTTCTGGCACTCTGCCGGAGGGGGATTCGATCACGGAGGGCTTCTACATCAACCTTGCTGCCCGTCGTGAATACCTTCATCCTATATATCAATCGTTACCTCCAGACCATTCCAGAGCTCATTGTCATGTCCGTGATCTCATCCGGGGCTCTGAACAACATTCAATCACCAACTCACATAACTCATATAGTACTATATCGTCAATGAACGTTAAGCATGCGGACCCTACAGGTTCGAGAATGATGTAGACATGACCAAGACACTTCTCCGATCAATAACCAATAGCAGGACTTGGATGCCCATATTGGTTCCTACATATTCTACGAAGATCTTTATCGGTCGAACCTTTATGACGACATATGTAGTTCCCTTTGTCTATTGGTATGTTACTTGCCCGAGAGTCGATCGTCGGTATCTCTATACCTAGTTCAATCCCGTTATCGGCAAGTCTCTTTACTCATTCCGTAATACATCATCTTGTAACTAACTCCTTAGTCACTTTGCTTGCAAGCTTCTTGTGATGTTGTATTACCGAGAGGGCCCTGAGATACCTCTCTGTCATACAGAGTGAAAAATCCCAATCTTGATTCATGCCAACTCAACAAACACGTTCGGAGATACCTGTAGAGCACCTTTATGATCAACCAGTTATGAAGTGATGTTTGATAGCACACAAGGTATTCCTCCGGTATCCGGGAGTTGCATGATCTCATGGTCGAAGGAATATGTATTTGACATTAAGAAAGCAGTAGCAATAAATTGAACGATCATATGCTATGCTAACGGATGGGTCTTGTCCATCACATCATTCTACTAATGATGTGACCCCGTTATCAAATCACAACTCATGTCTATGGTTAGGAAACCTTAACCATCTTTGATCAATGAGCTAGTCTAGTAGAGGCTCACTAGGGACACGGTATTTGTTTATGTATCCACACATGTATTTAAGTTTCCGGTCAATACAATTCTAGCATGAATAATAAACCTTTATCATGATTAAGGAAATATAATAACAACCACTTTATTATTGCCTCTAGGGCATATTTCCAACAATATCTAGTAGCTAAATGGCTTCTGCTTTCTCTCCGATCTTCAATACAATGTTCTCCTCAATCTTCTTGGAGTTCTATTCAATGTAATCTTCTTTTGCAGTGTGTTTGTTGAGATCCAATGAATTGTGGGTTTATGATCATATTATTCATTGAAAGATTCTTTTCTGAACTTCAATATGCATGATTGTCATAGCTTTGTATTTCTCTCTGATCTATCTATTTGGCTTTGCCAACTAGATTGATTTATCTTCAGCGAGAGAGGTGCTTTGTGATGGGTTCATTCTTGTGGTGTCTGCACCCAGTGACAGAAAGGGTAGCAAGGCACGATCATTAAGGGGAAAACGATGGGGTTTAATCAGATTGTTTGGTTGTTGTGACGCCCCGAGACCGACGCGCCAGGTGTCTTCCAGTTATTCGTTGTTGTTGCCTTGTCTTTTGCTTGCGTGTCGCATCTTGCCATGTCATCATGTGCATTGCATCATCATGTTTTCAAAACTTGCATCCGTCCCGGTCTCCTCGTTCTTTCCGTTGTCCGTTCTGAGCCCAGACACACTTGCACGCGCCCGCGGCACCTCCGAAATATTATTTTATAAGTGGCATAAAAATGTTCTCAAAATGGGTTGAAAGTTGGCGTGCGGTCTTATTATAGTGTAGATAGACCGCCTGTCAATTTTCGTCGCATTCGGAGCTCGTTTGATAGCCCAATCATTAAACATATAGCTGCATTATAGCTGGTCTATCGTCGGACGTTTCCGGTCTCCGGAAACGGTTGTCGGGTTGCATTCCTCCTCTCTCTTCTCAGTCCAACCACACACTTGACCTCATTCTCCTAACCCCTCTTTGCATAGTGCATCGACCCCTCGCGCATGTCCGAAAACTTACCCGAACCCGACCCGGGTTGTCGTTACCGATGGGTATGGATCATCCCCAAACATCTACAAGACATCTCCGATTCTTTGTTAGGCTCCCTGATACGTCCATTTTGCATCATGCTTTTATATCAATATTTATTGCATTATGGACTGTTATTTCACTTTATGTCACACTACTTATGGCTATTCTCTCTTATTTTACAAGGTTTACATAAAGAGGGAGAATGCCGGCAGCTGGAATTCTGGTCTGGAAAAGGAGCAAATATTAGAGACAGAGGGAGTCCTGGATTAGGGGGTCTCCGGACAGCCGGACTATCTCCATTGGCCGGACTATTAGACTATGAAGATACAAGATTGAAGACTTCGTCTCGTGTCCGGATGGGACTCTACTTGGCGTGGAAGGCAAGCTAGGCAATACGGATATGGATATCTCCTCCTTTGTAACCGACCTTGTGTAACCCTAACCCTCTTCGGTGTCTATATAAACCGAAGGGTTTTAGTCCATAGGACAACAACCATAACATACAATCATACCATAGGCTAGCTTCTAGGGTTTAGCCTCTCTGATCTCGTGGTAGATCTACTCTTGTGCTACCCATATTGTTGGGGATATTACTGCTGGGCATAAACCGGCCTACCTGGGCCGGTTTAACTCCATCAGTAGTTCAAAGGTGTTAAAGCCCAAAGAGGCAGATAAAGGCCCAGGGCCCGTAGTCTGTTTACAACCTGTAGCCGTACATCAGCTTTGTGCATATACTTGTAATATAAGTTAGGAACAAGGAGAGACCAACCCGGATACGAGTATGAACCGGTGTTGGGACTCTCTGAACCGGCGGGCGTCACCCATGTATATAAGGGGACGACCCGGCGGCGGTTCAAGGACAACAGACGACAACTCGAGACATAGGCGAAGCTTGTTTGCTCCCTAGTCATCGAAACCCCATCAATTCCATCACAACTAGACGTAGGCTTTACCTTCCTCGAAGGGGCCGAACTAGTATAAACTCTCTTGCGTCCTTGTGTCCGCTTTAACCCCTTCAAGCTAACCAGTCGCGATGGCTCCACGACTAAGTCCTTTCTCTAGGACATCTGCCGTGACAAACCCACGACAGTTGGCGCCCACCGTGGGGCCATCACACGATGGTTTCCGGTTCTTGGAGGGCCACTTTGAAGGACTCAAGGGCTACGCTGTAGGCCGGATGACTAAAAGTCATCGCGGCAAACTCTACATCGACGACACAGGCTGGGGCCCCTAGGCCGGCTCAATTGAGTACGGGTACCGGGTCCCCTTTGGTAGCATTCACGTTTTCATTGGCAAGATCGGTGAACCGGGACCTGAGCCGGACATCTGCGCCGACCTTGTCGAGACGGCTCAGCGTGCGCGATCTGCCCGGGTTAAACCGGCCATGAAGCGTGCCTTCGTGGGAATGATCCATGGAGGGAGTTATGAGGATGTATCGGAGCTTCGCGGGGCAACTACCGTTTGTTCCGGTGACGCCTCTTCGACCGGAGAAACCGAATCTCTTTATCAGCTACAAGATGGCTGGATTGAGAGCTGTTCCGATGGTGACAATATTCCGGACCCCTCTGATCTGCCTAACCGGGTTGGAATATTTATGACCGGAACACAAGCAGCGCTTCACTCTTCGACAGCCGCGGCAGCGATCTCCGGTTCAGCAGCGGCAACGGCTGCCGGGGCAGGAGGCCCTGTGCGCCCGCCGGCTTAGGTTCTATCAGAACTGTTTGATGCGTTGGCTGTGCTTATGGTAGAAGTTAATCCGCCAGATCAGGACGCTCACAACACGGAGATTGCAAAGGTAAAGGAACAAATCACCCATGCCAAAACGGATCTGGCGGCTGAGGACACCAGGATGGCCGCAGAGCGGGCCACTTTAGATGCACAGGCCTACAGGCTTATGTTGGACCAGAGCGCGTCGCATGAAGTCGTGAGGAGGAAGCACCGATCCCGCTTACCTCTGGTTTTCGAGGCCAGGGACCTTTTCAACACTCCAGGACCAAGAGCCAACAATCCGCTGGAGGGGAACCAGGCAGTAGCCCCTGGGACCGGTGCGCCGGTTCAGCCCCGTCAGATGGACCCGCCTCGTCAAAACACCGTTATACCTCGGGATGCTTTAACACCTCCGGGTCACTACTCCAACCCAATGGACAATCTTTTTGCCGCTGCTGCACGACTGGAGGCTATTCCAGTTGAAGGTGACTCGCCGCAAGCAGTAGAGACGCGACGGGTCAAGGAACTTCTGAGGACAATTTTGGCCCAACAGGAGGCGTACTCGTACAGCCGCGACCGAATCCACTCGACCCCCCGTCCAAGCCGGAGCTATAGCAGACATATGGATGAACCAGCAGTGTCGAGTAATGAACGACGTGGAGCACCCCGTGGTAACAACCCGACGGGTAGTGCTGATGACGCCCAGGAAGTGGTGAACCGGGCCCGAGCGCGTAGGGAGGCCGAGTTAGCCGCACAGCATCAGGCTTGGCAGCTCATGCCAGTTCGTCCAACCATTTCGATTGAGCCTAGTGTTACTTCTAGTTCTTTGGGGGTGCCTTGCCTCGTCCCCGCTTTACGCAACGTGCGTTTGCCCAAGGATTTCAAAGGCCCGCGCAAGATACCAAATTATACGGCGGATCAACCACCAGAGACATGGGTAGAGAGCTATGAGATGGCCATGGAGATGCTTGATGTGGATGACACGGCGTGTGCGAAATACTTCACCATGATGCTTGAAGGAACGGCCCGTACTTGGCTAAAAAGCTTGCCCGCTAATTCTATCAGCTCGTGGGCCCAATTACGAGCCCGGTTTATCAACAATTTCAAGGATACCTATAAACAGCCTATGTCGATAGTGGACTTAGCTGCATGTGTCCAGGAGGAAGGAGAGTCAATGACTCATTGGGTGCGCCGGGTTTCACAAGTGTTGCACTACTCAGACCGCATCAACGCTGACACCACAGTATTAACCCTAGAAGGCAACTGCCGGTTTGGGCCCCTGAAGTTGAAATTGGGACGGATGAAGCGTCATTGCACCGACATGGGAACCCTCATGGCCGCTTTGGTAAAATATGCTGATTCTGATAGTACCAAGGATCCCGAGTCTGATGATGACAAGACAGGGAAGGGGAAGAAGAACAGCAGCTCCAAAGGTCAGTAGCATCACCGGGTAGGCAATGGCGGAGGAGGCAAGTGTAAAGCGGATGGCAACATGGATTTTGTGGCTAATACCAACGTATAGGACAATGGCCAGCAGCGCAAGGGCAGGCCGAAAAATCGTAGTGGAGCGCCCAACCCCAACCCAAACCGCCTGAACTATTTGCTAAACCAGCCCTGTCCAAAACATGGGATGAAGGAGGAGCCAGCAAACCACCTTTGGAAGGATTGTTTTATTATGCAGGAGTTCAAGAATTCTAATAATTTCCGGTATGATCACAGATCTGGCGACGGCTCAGGATCCGGGCCAGGTTACGGTGGAGTAAGTTCCGGTTCAAGATTTAATGGTAATCCGGGCGGGCATAATGGTCAAAATAGTCAGAACAACCAGGGTGGTTACAACCAACAGCAGAAACAGTCAGGTTACCAAAGCAACCCAAAGCAGTTGAGTAATGGGCAGTACCATGTCTTTACCACTAGCTTGGACAAGCGAGACCGGAAGGTTCAGAGGCGGGCAGTCAACTCTATTGAACCGGCCACACCCCGTTATCTACGTTGGTCTGAATAGCCAATCATGTGGAGCAGAGAGGATCACCCACTCCAGGTCGATAATCCGGGTCAGTTGGCTCTGGTGGTGGCGCCTCAAGTGGGAGGTTATAAGTTCACCAAGGTGCTCATGGATGGAGGGAGCAGCATTAACATCCTATACTATGAGACCTTCCGTCGTATGGGACTTACAGATAAGAATCTCAAACCGTCCAATACAGTATTCCACGGTGTAGTGCCTGGCAGATCAGCATATCCCGTTGGTAAGATAGCTCTTGAAGTGGCCTTTGGGGATGATCATGATTCCAGATCGGAGACATTAACGTTTGAAGTGGTGAAAATCCAAAGTCCATATCATGCCCTGTTTGGGCGTCCAGCATACGCCAAGTTTATGGCTCGGCCCTGTTATGTGTATTTTCAGCTCAAAATGCCAGGTCACAAGGGGACAATAATGGTTCACGGAAGCCGCAAGATCGCTTTGGAGGAAGGAGATGCGGCTTATGCAGAGTCGGTTTGTGCCACCGAGGAGTTAAAGTACTATAAAGACAATGTTGATCCGGCGGACATGACTCCATTGAAGAAGCCAACTACGAAGCATGATCCGGCCCTGAAGTTCAAATCGGCAGCAGAAACTAAGTTTGTTGACTTCGTGCCTGGCGATTCGTCCAAGCAGTTCAGCATTAGTGCCAACTTGGATCCGAAATAGGAAAGCGCACTCATCGAGTTCATCCGTGAGAATCGGGACATTTTCACATGGAAGCCCTCTGACATGCCAGGTGTACCGAGGCAACTCGCTGAGCACACACTTAATGTGGATCCTAAATACAAACCGGTGAAACAGTTCCTCCGCCGGTTTAACGAAGAAAGACGCAAGGCGATTGGGGAAGAGGTAGCCAGGCTCTTAGCAGCTGGTTTTATTGTTGAAGTTTTTCACCCTGAGTGGCTTGCCAATCCGGTGCTAGTCCTTAAGAAAAACGGCACCTGGCGTATGTGTGTGGATTACACAGATCTTAATAAAGCTTGTCCAGCAGATCCGTTTGCCCTCCCCCGTATTAATCAAATCATTGATGCTACGGCGGGTTGTGAGCGTTTAAGTTTTTTGGATGCATATTCTGGCTATCATCAGATCAAAATGGCAGTTAAGGACCAGGAGAAGACGGCATTCATAACTCCCTTTGGAGCCTTCTGCTATGTGTCTATGCCCTTTGGGCTCAAAAGTGCCCAGGCAACTTATCAACGGTGTGTACAAAATTGTCTTCACAAGCAGATTGGCCGTAATGTACATGCTTACGTGGATGATATCGTGGTTAAATCCAGGAAGAAGGAGACTCTGGTTGATGATTTGAAGGAAACCTTTGATAACCTAAGGACGTACAAGATGATGCTTAATCCGGACAAGTGTGTCTTTGGTGTACCGGCGGGCAAGTTATTGGGTTTTCTGGTGTCCAACAGGGGAATTGAGGCTAAAACAGGGGAATTGAGGCTAATCCGGAGAAGATCACAGCCATCACCTCCCTAGCTAAACCGAAGTGTATCAATGATGTTCAATGCCTGGCAGGCCAGATTGCCGCATTAAGCCGGTTTATCAGCCGCCTGGGTGAGAAGGCGATCCCTTTGTATCAGATGCTGAAGAAGACGGATCAGTTCATCTGGAGTTCTGCTACTGATGAAGCATTTGAGGACTTAAAGCGGCAATTGGCCAATCCACCTGTGCTCGCCGCTCCCATTGACAAGGAGACGTTACTGCTATATGTTGCTGCTAATGCTCGTGCGGTCAGCGTGGCTATTGTGGTGGAACGAAAGGAGGCAGGTAAGGAGCATCCGGTTCAACCTCCGGTCTATTATATCAGCGAGGTACTCATTGAGTCCAAGCAAAGGTATCTGCATTGGCAGAAGCTGGTGTACGGAGTTTTTATGGCAAGCCGGAAGCTTAAGAAATACTTCCAAGGGCACCCAATTACGATGGTAAGTTTTGCTCCTTTGGGAGATATCATCCAGAACCGGGAAGCAACTGGCCGGATTGCAAAGTGGGCCATAGAGCTGGGGCCGTACGGTTTGAAATATGTGCCTCGGACAGCGATTAAGTCTCAAGCACTTGTTGATTTCATCAATGATTGGACGGAAATGCAAGCACCTGAAGAAAAGCCGGATCATACGTATTGGACCATCCATTTTGATGGATCCAGGCAGTTGGAAGGCTCGGGGGCTGGAGTCGTATTAACTTCCCCACGAGGTGATAAGTTTTGTTATGTTCTCCGTTTAATGTTCCCTTGTACTAACAATGCAGCTGAGTATGAAGCCTTGCTCCATGGTCTTCGGATGGCTAAGGAGATGAATCTAAGTCGAGTTAAGTGCTTCGGTGATTCGGACCTTGTGGCTCAGCAAGTGTCTGGCACTTGGGACTCCAAGGACCCACTCATGGCAGCATATCGTCGTGAGGTGGATATTGTTGCAGGTTATTTCAGAGGCTATCAGGTGGACCACGTGGACCGGCGGAAAAATGAAGCGGCGGACGCTTTAAGCCGGCTGGGCTCTCAGCGCAAACCGGTCCCACCTAATGTTTTTCTGGATGTACTGCACAACCCATCGGTGAAGATCCCTGGTGAAGAGGATTTGGCCATTCCTGATCCGGAGGCTTAATTGGTGGCAGTGCTTCATGTTATTCCGGATTGGACGCTTCCTTATCTGATGTACAAGAACCGGGGCGAGTTGCCAGAAAATGAGATTCTGGCCCGGCAGATAATCCGGCGATCCAAGTCCATGGCTGTCATCAACGGTGAGTTACATCATTGTAGTGTATCAGGAGCTTTTCAACGTTGCATGTCTCCTGAAGAAGGCCGTGAAATTTTTCGGGAGATCCACGAAGGAGATTGTGGTCACCACGCTGGTTCAAAGTCTCTGGTGGCTAAAGCGTTTCGCCATGGTTTCTATTGGTTAACTGCTCATGCTGATGCGAAGGATCTAGTCAGACGATGTGATGGTTTCCAAAGGTTTTCAAGACGTGCTCATGTACCGGCTCAAGAATTGAGGATGATTCCAATTACTTGGCCGTTTGCGACTTGGGGGCTGGATATGGTTAGGCCTTTCAAAAGGTCCAAAGATAAGAAGACCCACCTCCTGGTGGCGGTGGACAAGTTTACAAAGTGGGTGGAGGCAGAACCTGTTAGCAAGTGTGATGCGGCCACAACGGTTTAGTTCATCAAAAAGGTGATTTTCTGGTTTGGCTTTCCGCACAGTATTATCACAGATAATGGTACAATTTATCCAAAGGTGCTATGAAGGAGTTCTGCGAACAGGAGCACATTCGGCTCAACGTTTCATCAGTGGCACATCCACAGTCCAATGGTCAAGCAGAAAGAGCTAATCAAGAGATCTTGAGAGGCATCAAGCCCCGGCTCATGGTTCCTTTGCAGAGAATGCCGGGTTGTTGGGTAGAAGAATTACCATCTGTGTTATGGAGCATCAATACAACACCCAACAGATCAACATGATACACACCGTTCTTCATGGTTTATGGAGCGGAGGCGGTTCTCCCCAGCGATATCCGTCATGACTCACCTCGTGTCACGGCTTATGTTGAAGCGGACAACGAGACAGCACGGCAAGATGCTTTGGATCGGTTGGATGAAGAGCGTGACATCGCAGCCGCCCGGTCGGCGATTTACCAGCAGGATCTTCGTCGTTATCACAGTCGCCGAGTCAGAACCAGAGCCTTCCAGGAAGGAGATTTGGTGCTTCGGCTCATCCAAGATCAGACCGATATGCATAAGCTATCCCCACCTTGGGAGGGGCCTTTCGTGGTCAGCAAGAATCTACACAACGGGTCGTACTATCTGATCGATATTCGAGAGCATAAGGACTCACGTACATCAGAGGAAGAGATTAACAGGCCGTGGAATATAGCTCATCTTCGGCCTTACTATACCTGAGCCATTGGCTATACTTATGTACATACAATGTATATATTATGATTAAGTATAATAAACCGGAACCTCAGCTAAAGCGGGGTATCTGTTCTTTTACATCATGTGAGGTTACACGGAGTTGCTCTAAAACGGCCTCCGGTTTACCCCTTGAGTTCGCTTTGCTAAAAGCATCGTGTTATATCACTTGGAGGATTGGTCGCGTCCGAACCAATACCATGCCTCTTGATAGGCGAAAGCCACCAGATCACTTGGGGACTTGGTCATATCTGAACCAGTCATGCCTCTTGATCGGCTTAAGGCCACAAAATCACTTGGGGGCTTGGTCGAACCCGAACCATGACCACGCCATTTGGTTGGCATAAATGCCACAAGAATCACTTGGGGACCTGGCTAACTAGAACCATAGTTACACCTAACGGGAGCTTGGTCGTGTTTGGCCATGGTTACGCCATTTGATCAGCTTAAATAAATCTTTTTTGGCAAACGTTTTTGTCGTTGCTTTTGCTTCATACTTTTCTTTGAAGTTTTTTTTGCTTTTTATTGTGTTCTTTAAACCGACAATGTTTTTTAACCAATCAATTGACGGAACACAGTTCACATCAATCCGGAGACCATTTGTCCGGTTTGATCCTTGTTGTTAACATCCTCTTATGGAGTAACACGGTGTTTATCATAACCTGGCACGGTTTACATGGTAAACCAGCGTCATATATATATACAGGAGCTGTTATCTCCTCCAACAGTATGGGTTTGCAAAACTCCGCTTCAAGATTGGCCAAGCCAACTTCACGCTCAATGACGACAGGTATTATGTATCTCAAAATTTGGTCATACTTAAAATTTTGTTTTTGATTTCATATATGCAGACATCATATTCCGCCTGACGGTACAACCGCGGTGGCACTTGATGAATTTTTCATTTCAGAAAGTGTTTTGGAAAGTTCATTGCCACAGGAAGAACAAATTATGCACGAAGGCATATCAACATCAAAGGTATCAGCTAGCCTATTACAAGGGAACATGGTGCCCATAATAATATAATTGTTTTTCGCGAAGAAGAGGCAGTTTTAAACCGGCGTCCGGTTCAAGCTTGGTCACCAGCCTGGCCTGATGGTTGTGGGTCGTCCTGCGCCGCTTCAGCCTCCGTATCCCTACCCAGTGGCTGGAAATCCACAGTTGTCCAGTCGATTCCCATTAATGCTTGAAAAACAGCTTCATCGTGGATCAGCAAGGACGGGTCAATATCGGGAGCGTAAGTATGCTTACGGATGGGAGGAATCAGATTTTCCGATTCATGGATTGGCGTAGCTATTCGCTTGTTCTGACTGTCATATTGCGCTTGATAACGAGACAAGTCTGCTTCCTCAGCCAACTGACAAGCTAGTGGACGCACCTCCCGGTTTATCGCTCGCAGATCCGCTTCACCGAATTCTGATCCATCTTCCTTCAAGCTGGGATAGCCCTGAGCCGCTTCAACAGGATCAAAGTCCGGCACCCAGGCTTTTGCCCGGATTAAAGCATTGATTGCGCCGGTTCGAGCAGCAGATTTCTTTAGCTCTTCAATCCGGGCAGGAAGCACCGACAGTTTCATCAGAGTATCTTGAATCAAAGTAGGTGCCGATTTGTTATGAGAGGAGGTATAGATGATCCGCTGGGCACCAGTATACAATTGTTCAACCAATGTATAGGCGGCTTTTAGCTTCTTCCATACATCTGACCCCAAGTGACCAATGCGTGTCCCTGAAATACCATAAAGGGTTAATAAGCCGGCGACTTTGTCAGAAGGCAGAGCCAATTCAGTAGGAAAACTGGCTTACCAAAGATAGCAGCAGTCATGGCATGCACGTGCCGCTTTATGCTGGTCAGTTCATCTGCCACTGGTTTTAGTGCAGCCTCAGCATCCTCTGCTCGTTTGATCAAAGCGGATTTCTCAGTGGCCCAGTCCGCCCGTTTCTTTTTGAAATTTTCCTTAAGTTGTTCCATGGCGCTTAAAGCACTGGCCAATTCCTCTTTTGCTTTGGAGGTTTCAGCTTGTTGGGTTTTCAGGGCTTCTTGAAGATCGATGACTTGGTTCTCTTTCGTCTTCAGCTCCGCCTGCATGCATACAGATATATGCTTCAGCAAACTGGTAGAAGGATTCAAGTACCAACCACATAACAAGTTATGCGCTTAGTACTTGGGGGCTAATGCATATTTGATCTAAAGCGGCCTCCGATTTACCCCTTCATCTTTTGATTGTTTACAAAGTCCCAAGATCAATACAAGTATTCAACTTGGCACTTGGGGGCTAATGGCTATTTGATCATATATATTCTGATACGGCAGTTTCAATTACTTAAAGTACCGGTTTAACTACGCTAAAAGTTGAACCGGCCCTTGGGGGCTACATCAGCAAATTTCAAAGCAACAAGATTTATATTATTTAAGTCCCGGTTTGAAAGAATATTCCAAACCGGCCCTTGGGGGCTAGGAGAGTCAGGAATGGAAGCATACAAGTAAGAAGGAGCATATGGAAATTACCTCATATTTGTCTTTCATCATGTTGACCAGACCGGCTTCATAGTCACGGCTGGTATACAGCCGGTTCAGATAGCCGGAATGGATATCTTGGGCATTCAGAGCAGCGTAAGTCGTCAGATCAGCGTTCCACTTGCCTTTACCAAAGGCAGCAAGTTCTTCCTTGGCAGAATGTTTGGATAAAGCGACAGGATTGTTTGGCTCAGTATGGCCAGTACCAGTAATGACAACCTCATCATCTTTGGTACCGCCGGTTTGCACTGGAGCTGTTGGCTTGTCAGTAGGCTTTGCTGGACCGGTGGAGCTTTCAATCCGGATGGAACCTGTAGGCTGATGGGTAGGATTTGAGGTGTCAGTAGGTCTCTCTTCTGCAATAAGATCATCATCTTGTTGCGGTGGATCGTTGGGAATATCCTCAGGAATAGCCGCTTCAGCGTTGGGTGTCTTGTCCGTTTCAAGAATGGCATCCTCTTCAGCCGCTTTGTCCAGGCGGGCCTTCTTGCTTGGCATAGGTTTGGCCCTGAGAAGGATAACAAAATCAAATACAGAATATGTTCTAAGGCAATGTACTGCAAACATTGCAATAAGTATAGCTTACCCAAACACCGTTTTGAGCGGTGGGAGCTGAGTAGCCGATGACTCGCCAGAAGATGAGTGGGAAGTAACCTGATAATTGGAGTCAGATGGAGTAAGAGGTTGACGAAAGCAGCCCGCTTTAGGACAAGCACTGACAAGCAAATTGGAGACCTCGGAATGGCGTTTCCGAACCGGACTGTTCGGTAAACCGGCGGAGGTAACTACCTGGCCGCTGTGCCGGGTGGTGCGGCGAGCTTCGTGTTGTTGGGTCTTCATAAGAAGTTTAGGATCCAAATAAGCAAGAGGATGAGAAAATTTAACTTTCCGGTTTGCCTGACGGATTTTTTGTGAAGGCAAGGTTTCTGAATCGGAAGAGAGAATAATTACCTCGGCAACATCAGTGGCTGGCTTCGACATCATCTTGACAAATATCATCATCAATAAGACGCATGAAAAATAAACCAAGTGAGTCAAGTTCTACCTCAAAATCCGGATTATCAACCTCATCGTCAGGAGCCGGATTAGAAGAGGCAGTGGTTCTTTTCCTATGGGAAGTCTTCTTCACAGCTTTAGTCTTTTGCCGGGTTGCTCTTTCCGGTTTGTCTGGCTTCTCTTGCGGCAGTTTTTTGCTCCAAAACGGATCATCGCCCTGATTATGCAGACACTGATATTAAAAACAATGACCAGACATATCAATAACAGATTCAGTAAAGGGAAAAGTCAAAGTCTTATAGCTGGCGGTTTGTTGGTGGCGCAGAAGGGAAGCAGGCCAGTTCTAGCGCAGATGTGTTCCGATTCATTCAGTATCTTACGCACAGCCTCCGTGATTTCTTCACCGGACAGCTGGAGTCTTGAATGTCGCAGTGGGTCATCCACACTATCAGTATATTCGCACATCAAACCGGAGCGCTGACTAAGGGGCAGTATGCTCCATGATATCCAACAGCGAGCAAGGTCAACCCCTGTTAAACCGTTGGCCATAAAGGCTCTGAGCTTTGACAGCTGGGGAGCATATTTGCTTCTCTCCTGGGCAGTCAATCGTTGAGGAAAAGGATGGGTATTGCTGAGCCGCTCCGGACGAAAACCAGGCAAGGGATTCTCACCAGCAGGGGAGGTGTCTTTGCAGTAGAACCATGTCTGATTCCACTCCTTGGGGTGACTGTGCAGCTTGGCGTGAGGGTATGTGACCTCTTTCCTTTTTTGAATTGCCATGCCACCCAACTCCGTATTAGAGCCATCAGTAAACTCAGTACGGCGGTTTAGATGGAAAAGATCTCTGAATAATTCCACTGTGGGCTCCTCTTGAAAGAACACCTCACAGAGCACTTGGAAGTGGCACATATTTGTAACAGAGTTGGGGCTAGTGTCTTGCGGATGGAGTTGGAAATCAGCTAGAACATCTCGGTAAAATTTAGAACCGGGCGGTTTAAAACCCCGGGCTAAGTGGTCTACGAAGACAACAACCTCTCCTTCTCGAGGTGTGGGGGGGCATTCTTTGCCAGGAGCCCTCCAATGGATGGTGTCTTTGCTGCCCAAGGCGCCAATCAGGACTAAATCGTCCAGTTGATCCTCTGTGACGCGAGAAGGGACCCAGTTACACTCATACACTTGCTTGGCCATGATGAAATCTACAAGGTACATTGATATGTGCAACGTTAAACCGGAAGCAGATCTATCTAAACCGAAGTTTTATGAAGCAACAACATATGGCGGTTCAACAAGGGGACTAATGGCATATACCGGTTTGGAAAATTTTCTATCAGGTTAAACCGCCTGATCTAAACATTGAAGCAATTGAGATTGCGGATGGTTAAGTATGCAGAAACAGGTTTCATAAGGTCTTGTTATGATGTTGGATCTGAAGCAAGTTCAGAAAATAAGAAAAATAGTCGAAGATCAAAGTAGAACAGTATTGAATCAATGGGCAGAAGTATATGTGAGATCTACGGGTTTGGGCAGGAAACGAACGGTGGATACTAAAATTTACCGCTACACAAAGCAAGGGTTCATATGTGCATCCAGGAGATAGTACATGAGTATGAACAAGTGATGAACACCGCAAGAACACGAAGCCCTAGATCAGATCTATGTTGAGAAGAACAGAAGACCTACCAGAGCTGAGGAAAACGCGGAAGGACGCCGCGGCTTTCTGGCGCGTTCAAGTTGATGCAGCGGCCAAGGGTGATGCAGAAGACGACGGCGGCGGCGGAGCTCTGAGACTGCCGACGCGAGGAAGACGAAGAGGAAGGGCACAAAGGGAAGAAAAGAAATGACCCTTCGGGCCTATTTATAAGGCAAAGGACATGTGTCAGGTGCGGGAATCAAGGGACCGCAGATTTTGGAAGTAGGGCGGTCACCTCGGTCATTGCGAATCTATTAAACAAGAAGATATCATGGATGTTTTCTTTATGACAGATGATGTCACGCCGGTTTACAGCAAACAGAGAAGATGACGTCACGACGGTTCAACAACTACAAGAAGATGTTGAAGACGAAGATTTTTGCTAAGGATTGACATGAACCTGTTCAAGTCAATCTGGGGCCTAATGTTGGGGATATTACTGCTCGGCATAAACCGGCCTACCTGGGCCGGTTTAACTCCATCAGTAGTTCAAAGGTGTTAAAGCCCAAAGAGGCAGATAAAGGCCCAGGGCCCGTAGTCGGTTTACAACCTGTAGCCGTACATCAGCTTTGTGCATATAATTGTAATATAAGTTAGGAACAAGGAGAGACCAACCCGGATACGAGTATGAACCGGTGTTGGGACTCTCTGAACCGGCGGGCGTCACCCATGTATATAAGGGGACGACCCGGCGGCGGTTCAAGGACAACAGACGACAACTCGAGACATAGGCAAAGCTTGTTTGCTCCCTAGTCATCGAAACCCCATCAATTCTATCACAACTAGACGTAGGCTTTACCTTCCTCGAAGGGGCCGAACTAGTATAAACTCTCTTGCGTCCTTGTGTCCGCTTTAACCCCTTCAAGCTAACCAGTCGCGATGGCTCCACGACTAAGTCCTTTCTCTAGGACATCTGCCGTGACAAACCCACGACACATATCATCAATATTAATCAAGCAGGACGTAGGGTTTTACCTCCATCAAGAGGGCCCGAACCTGGGTAAAACATCATGTCCCCTGCCTCCTGTTACCATCTGGCCTAGATGCATAGTTCGGGACCCCCTACCCGAGATCCGCCGGTTTTGACACCGACATTGGTGCTTTCATTGAGAGTTCCGCTGTGCCGTCACCACCAGGAAGGATGTCTCATCCCGTCTTTAAAGACAACACTATTGCTGAGGGAGCTTTGGCTATTGGCCAAACTCTCCGGCTAGGTGGTTTTCTTATGACCGCCTGTTCGGCCGCTACGCCGACGATGACTTCTCGGGTCATCGAAAGCAATCTTCACGTCAACTTGGAACTCGTCGAGCAGATAGATCCAATGGAGCTCTCTTCCCCGAACGAGCTCTTGGATCGCATCGCCACCCTGGGAGTCGCTATAGACTACGATCAGATTGGGCCTAAACCCGATCTGAGAGAGATCAACTCTCCCCAGGTCACCCATCACGTTGCAGTGGTGGAGGAACAATGCGGCAACCCTTCATCTATCTTAAGGACTAGCTATGTCCGGATTCCCGATCCCTCCAAGCCGGATACCCGCGGAGGGGAGGACGTCACTCAAGGCCTGAACCTAGAATCAGGCAGCGGGCTAGATTTATCGGAAAACATCCAAGAATCCAAACTTTCGAGTTCGGAAACTCCTTGGCCCCTAAGTCTCAGATTGGGTAAGGATTCGGATTCAATTCCACCCACCCACCCAAACATATGCGATCTATCCCAAATTAGGCAAGAGCCCGAAGAAACAGTACACCATTACTGGGCCAGATTCCTCCTGGTCATGAACAGGATTAAGGATTGCCGTGAGGAAGATGCAATTTCATTCTTATGCAATAATTGCACGGACAAGGGAATCCTCAACGCCATAAGTCGCCGCGAAATTACACGCTTTACCGACTTGGTGTCCATAGTACGAAAGTACTGTGCGATGGAGAGCGCCTGGAAAACCGAAACAAAGTTTTGGGATAATCCGGCCCTGAATACAAACCCAGTACGAAATAAAAGGGTGCATTATCACAATACACCTGGGTTAACTACCAAAAAAAAAGCCCTCTACGGGGCAAGGAACCGTACTGGAAGGATGGCTCAACGGACCCTGCAAAATTCATAGTACAGCGGATGCAATACCAACGCATAGCCTTAGAGCATGTTGGATACTCCGGCAGGTGGCCAAAAGTGATGAGGATCTACTCCTCCCAAAAACCACAGAGCACCATCCCGCGGACGACAATACGGTGTTAACAGTCTATGAGACCTTCGCGTCAAATAATAGACGCAAACGAACACTCCGCAGCATGGCCGAGCAGAAATAAATCCTTGGAGTGACACGGCTATTACCTTCAATGCCAGTGACGAACCCAAATTCCGAACAGCCCGAGCACCAGCCGCACTGGTCCTCAGTCTAATCGTGGACGGCTTTCGACTCACCAAGGTACTCATGGACGGCGGCAGCGGATTAAACCTCATCTATGAGGAAACTCTTCAAAAGATGGAAATAGACTGGAGCCGCATTAAGAAAAGTAGCACAACCTTTAGAGGAATCATCCCCAGTCGGGAAGCACGCTGTGCCGGGAAAATCACACTAGATGTGGTATTCAGCACGCCGGATAATTACAGGTCCGAAGAAATTACATTCCAAGTGGCCCTGTTTAGCAGCGGATACCACGCTCTACTAGGGTGGGAGGCGTTTACAATCTTCCAAGCCATACCCCATTACGGGTACATGAAGCTCAAAATGCCCGGGCCCAACGGAATCATCACTCTTGCTAGTGATCCGGGCATAGCACTCTGCACCGAAAATAAGACAGCCGCACTGGCCCTCGAGGCACTATCTGAAGCCCTAGCGGTCGAGGAACTAACTGTGCTGCGCTCCACGGTGAACAGGGACGATGTGATACTCGATAAAAGATCCAAGTCCACCTCCTTTAAACCGGCGGACGAAATAGTCAAATTCCAAGTCCATCAAACGGACCCTACAAAAACAGCTTCCATCGGGGCACAATTAAACCCTGATGTCGACGCCGCACTGCGAGAGTTCCTACGCGAGAACTGGGACATTTTTGCTTGGCACCCCTCAGACATGCCAGGAATCCCACGCAGGCTGGCCGAGCACAGCCTGAAGATCCTAAAAGGATTCAAGCCAGTCAACCAGGCTCTTCGATGTTTCTCCGAGCCTAAGAGACAAGCCATGGGAGAGGAACTAGCCAAGCTATTGGAGGCCGGATTCATCAGAGACATAAAACATCCGGAATGGCTAGCAAACCTGGTGATGGTACCAAAGAAGGACAAATCCTGGCGCCTGTGCGTTGATTTTAAGGACCTTAACAAGGCCTGCCCAAAGGACCCCTTCCCCCTTCCCCCCATCGATCAAATCATCGATGCTACCGCAGGACACGATTCATTGTGTTTCCTCGACGCATACTCCGGCTACCATCAAATTAAAATGGCGGAGCCAGACCAAGCCGCAACGGCATTCATCACACCATACGGCCCATTCTGCTTCAACACAATGCTCTTCGGGCTCAAAAACGCCGGCGCAACATATCAGCGCATGATTTAGACATGTCTGGCAAATCAGATAGGCAAAACAGTGGAGGCATACGTGGATGACGTGGTCGTTAAAACCAAGCACGTCAAAACTCTAGTAGATGACTTGAGGATCACATTCGACAACCTCTAAACACATGACATCAAGCTCAATCCGGAAAAATGCGTTTTCGGCGTACCAGCGGGAAAGCTCCTGGGATTCATTGTCTCCAGTAGAGGTATTGAAGCTAATCCGGCCAAAATCCGAGCGTTTTCACAGTTGGCTACCCCAACAGACCTCAAACAAATACAAAAATTGACTGGATGCGTGGCAGCTCTAAGCCGCTTTATCTCCCACTTGGGAGAAAAGGCATTACCCCTTTATCGCCTCCTCCGGCGCACTGAACACTTCGAGTGGACAGACGCTGCCTCGGCCGGACTCAACGAAATAAAAGCCATATTGGCAACAAACCCAGTCCTGGCCGCGCCAAACATTGGCGAACCAATGCTATTATACATTGCGGCAACTCATCAAGTAGTAAGCGCAGTGCTCGTCGTCGAGCGAGAAGTGGACGGACACAAATTCCCCCTTCAAAAGCCGGTTTACTATGTGTCCACTGTCCTTACTCCATGCAAATCAAGGTACCCGCATTATCAAAAGATAGCGTACGCGGTATTTATGGCATCCCGGAAGCTATGACACTACTTTCAAGAGTGTTCGATAACGGTAGCCTCGGAAGTACCACTTAACGATATTACAAACAACCGCGATGCGACGGGCCAGATTGCCAAATGGGCCATTGAGCTCCTCCCGTTCGACATAACTTACAAGCCACGACGAGCTATTAAGTAGCAAGTTTTGGCTGACTTCGTCGCTGAGTGGACGGAAGCCGAACTCCCTAAAGAGTACGACACATATTCAAACTGGATCATGCACTTTGACGGCTCCAAAATGTTGGCTGGTCTGGGGGCTGGCGTCGTTTTGACGTCCCCAATAGGAGATACCATTCAATACGTACTACAGATAATGTATACGGACTCCAACAATGCAGCCGAATATGAGGCCCTTCTACATGGTCTCCGGATGGCAGTATCCATGGGCATTCAACGCCTAGAGGTGCGCGGGGATTCGAACCTCGCGATATCCCAAATAAATGGAGACTTCAATGCCAAGGATCCGAAAATGGCAGCTTATCGCAATGCCGTCCTAAAAATGTCAGCTCGGTTCGAGGGGCTCGAATTTCACCATGTGACTCGGGAAAACAATCAGGCGGCGGATATCCTCGCCCGCATCGGCGCAAAACGCGATGCATTACCTCCCAACATATTTCTGGAACGGCTCTTCAAGCCATCCGTAGCATGGGAAGGGGACACCGGTAACAACAGTCCGGACCCAGCCAAAATACCCGATACCGAACTCTTTGACACAATCGGAGGCTCCGCCACCGAAATAACACAATCAACCCACGAAATAATGGCCATTGTTGCCCCGTGGATAGAACCATTCCTGACCTACCTAACTAGACAGGAACTTCCGGAGGACCAAAATGAGGCGCGCTGCATAGTGCGGCGATCCAAGGCCTACAGGGTCCATGAGGGAGAATTGTACAAAAAAAGCGCTACCGGAGTCCTTCAAAGGTGCATCTCCGAAGAGGAGGGGCGAAACCTCTTAGCAGAAATTCATGCCGGACTTGGCGGTCATCACGCCGCAGCCCGGGCTCTTGTAAGCAAGGCCTTCCGTACATGATTCTATTGGCCAACGGCCCGGGCAGATGCACAGGACTTGGTCCAACGTTGCGCCGGTTGCCAGCCCTTTGCAAATCAAAGCCACATGCCACCCACCGCCCTCTGAACAATCCCCATTACATGGCCCTTCGTGGTCTGGGGGCTTGACATGGTTGGACCCCTTAAAGGGGAACCCACAAGAAAAAATACTTATTGGTCATGGTGGATAAATTCACCAAATGGATAGAGGCTAAACCGGTTAAAACAGCCGAATCCGGACCGGTGATAGATTTCATATCCGGGGTCGTACACTGTTACGGAATCCCCCACAACATCATCACTGATAACGACACGAACTTCACGGTCGACGAGGTAAAACTCTGGTGTAGCAAAATGGGCATCAAGCTCGATTATGCTTCAGTCTATCACCCACAAACCAACGGTCAGGTCGAACGAGCAAATGGTCTTATAATGAGTGGCATTAAACCTAGATTAGTGCGCTCCTTAACGGAGTCTGACACGCACTGGGTAGAGGAGCTCGACTCCATACTCTGGGGGCTGCGGACCACGCCGAATCATAGTACCGGATATACACTGTTTTTTATGGTGTACGGCGCAGAGGCAGTCCTGCCCTGTGACATAATTCATGACTCACCTCGGGTGCGCATGTACGAAGAAAGAGAAGCCGAGCTCGATCGGCAGGACAGTCTGGACACCTTGGAGGAAGAGCGTGATGTAGCCAAAGCCCGTTCCGCATTTTACCAGCAACAAGCTCGCAGATAGCAAAGCAGAGAAGTACGGGCCAAAACTTATAACGTTGGCGAATTAGTTCTACGGTTGCCGGATAAGAAAAAGAACAAGCTCGAGCCCAAATGGGAAGGTCCCTTCATCATCGACCAAGTTCTGACCGGTGGAGCATACCAACTGCGGGATGCATCGACTAGTCGACTCGAGCCGAACCCATGGAACGCAGCCAGGCTCTGAAGATTCTACGCCTAGCACCAGACTTTATGTTAGTCCCCTCCCTTTGTCCATTTTCTGCATATGCATCATCTGTCTTGTTTCCCTTTCTTTCTTCTATTTTTCTAGGCCTTCAAGGGTCACCTTGTGCCTCACTCATACATAACAGATGTGCTAGCCGCACTCTTTATACCTGGGGGCTTCTTTCATAGAAGCTTAAGTTATTTACCTGGGCCTCACGCCCAACACATGTGTTATACTTCCGCATGTACCTTTTTTCACCATTATATGCATCGATATGACTTAAGTTTTGGCCAAGCTGGGTTGCCTGGCTCTTGTATTTATGCCCTACGTTCCCGTTAATTCGGCTAGGGCATAAGGGGAGCACCTCTGCGATTGTTACCGCCGGGTCAGCCGGACGTGTACCTCAGACTGGGTGAAGCCGAAAGCTAGCATTCTTAAGGGAATATTCGGTCGGTGAACAAAATATGACTTTTATCCATATCTGCCCCGAGATGATTTTTCCGCGCTTCTTATCGCAGTCCGTACATGCACTTTAGGGCATGCTTACCCAGGGAAAGGAACCCTTAACGGAACTATTCTCTCTGGAAGATGTTTCTTACTACCCATGTAATATAACATAACTAGTTGGGCACTTGTCTGATAAAGCACTAATGACCCCTACGCCTGGTCTACACGCATGCCCCGGTTCTTACATAACCGAGAGGGCATTCGGATACACTCTGGACTATCGGTTCCCGAGGTTGAAGCGAAAAGGTCCGCCACGACAAACGATCTACAATCCGGCTAGAAGGCATTATACATGTCACTTTAAAATTACATAGTCAATTTGACTGGTTGAATTCCTCTTCAATACCATCCAACAGGCTGTCTAATCTACAGTCCTGTTGGGAATACTTTGCGGCCAATTCTACTTGGCCGTACACTAAGCTCACAGGGATCTCCTTCCCATCGGGCCCCACAGGTCTGACTTCGGCCATGTGGTTCGGGTCAGCCTTCGTGTAACGTGTCTTCACCATCGCCCAGGCTTCCCTGGCGCCCTGACGGCAGGCCGATATCTTCCATAATAGGAAGCGCCGCCACGCTCCCTTTAGCTTTTCTGCAAGCTCTCCAAGGCCTTCGGGTATGGAGACGGATGGCCACAAGGCCTGGGCGACGCCTTGCATCACCTGCCGAACTCGTTCGTGCAGCTGTGAGAGCTCGGGAAGAAGGTCACCCGTTGAACCGGGCATTTCCTCGGTAGGACGACCTGTTAACATACCTACAGACATAACTCTGTCAGCCAGCTTCCTCGCCGAACTCTTTTTCAAAGTTCGTTCAAGCACTTACTAAATATGCTGCGTCGAAGCCGCCGATTTTCCTTCACAGAGTCCGACAGTTGGGCGCGAACATCTTGTAGTTCCACGCCCAGCTTGGTGTTGACATCTTGGAGATCATTTTTCTCCCGCCTCACCCTCGTAAGCACGTTCTCACCGGCCTTTAGCTGGCGTTGGAGCTATTGCTTATCCGGATTTACTCCAGCATCATCTGCAAATTTATCGTCAGATCTGCATACACGCTGCATTCTATATGATACTTATCATTTGAAGGATATGTTATCAGAGGGGGTCTCTTTGGGCTCCCCTGCTGCGGCCAGTGCGGCCTGAAGTTGGGCTTTGCACTCTTCCAGCTCCTGGGACAGTTGAGTATTCTTTTCTGTAAGAACCTGCATAAACAAATGATCCTTAAATCAGTTATCCTAACTGTTTGAGCGGCACGGAGGTGCGCGTCTCCTGAGTTGAAGGCATCCAATGCCTCTTGGGAGAAACAAGCGTCACGAAGAACAGTCCGGCGATGCCTATGGTTCATGGCACTTTCCACCTCGGAATGGGTGGCGGACAGTTTATCCGCATCCTCTGTCGGAGGAGCACCCAACGCACGCCTTGTGTTCGTTCCCGCCTCCGAATCCGGCCTTGGGGCCTGGCTTGTGGAGGCGCAATTGGCAGCCTCTCCGGGTATAGTCCGGCGAGCGCTCTTTTTCCTGAAAAAAGGCATGGGCGTTAATATGCCTCTGAGAATAATATCTTGCAATAAGGACGGCGTGCCATACCGCTGCGCCAGTGTCTCAATCCGGACTGCGGGTCTTTTAAGCCTGCTTGACCTCGCGGCCCCTTGTTGGCCAGTCGCCGCAGGCTCGGCCTTCGGCCTCGAGGACCTCCCCTGCAAAACACGACTGTTATACGGCAATCAAAAAAGCGCAAGGACGGATCCCTTTTGAAGTGCTGGGACTTCGGTCTCAGTCACCTGTGAGGCTGGAACTAGCCCAGGGTAATCGGCCGTGATGGCCACCAAGGTGTGGTCATTACTCCGTTGGTAAAATACCCCATCGATCAGCTCCACAGATATGTCCGGATCCTCCTGGGAGGCCGGGTCAAGGGACCGTCCAGGGTCCTCAGGCTATGGAGGAGGGCTGTTTATCTCCTTTACAGCTTGGCGCAACTCCTGCGATGAAATCACTAGAATGAATACTTAACTACGGGAATACGAAATGGATGGGCGATAAAAAGTCTCTGCTTACCCAGCTCAGAGGATTGTACATAGAAAATCCGCCCTGCAGGTTGACATGGAGGAATTCCTCCTCTTCTCCCTTGTACAAAGTGGATAAGATCTTTATTAGATCAGCAGCCGATCCCGGCCCTTTGCGGCCATGGCGGGTGGCGTCATCCTCCCCGTTGAAATCCCACATGGGGTGGCCTCTATACTAAAGCGGCTGCACCCCCCGCATGATGCATATGGCCATGACCTCAATCATGGTCAATCCGGATCGAGCTAAAAAACTTATCCGGCTCATCAGGTAAAGAATGTCCCTGTCATCTTCCTCCAGAGAGCTCCGTGGGCGCCAGCTCCGACGCTTCTTCAAAGGGGCGTTGTCGAACTCCAGAAGGCTGATCCGAATAGGATCCGGGAGGGGGACATCTTCTATATAAAACCATTCTGAAGGCCAGTCTTCGGACGTCTTCTTTGGGGTCCCGGACAGGTATCCGGTCCCGGCAATACACCACACTTCGGCTCCGCCCACTTGATATATTGACCCCTTCCGAGAACGGGGCACAAGGCAGAACAACTTCTTCCATAGAGCGAAATGAGCCTCACAGCCCAAAAACAACTCACAGAGGGCTACGAATCCCGCGATATGCAGCAGGGAGGTAGGTGTAAGGTTGTGCAACTGGAGGCCGTAGAACTCCAGGAGCCCCCGGAGAAACGGATGAATTGGGAATCCGAGCCCTCTTACTAAATAAGGGACAAGGCATACCCTCTCTCCCTTGGAGGGATTGGGAAGGCTCTCCGCTTGCTCTCCGCCATTATAGGTGGCAAGCCCGGCTCAAACCGGGACCAGGTATGCTGGGGGAAGAAATCCCTTGGACTGAAGCATCACTAATTTGCTGTGCGGGATGGAACATCTCTCCCAATCTCTAGGCTTGGAGCCGGGGGTGCGAGAGGAGGAGCTGCGTCGACCGGCCATGATGGAATGGATCTCTGTCGGGTGCGCTCCGATGAAGGCTCGCCAAGGGGGGATGGTGTGATTTGGATCTGAATCCTCATCTTTTTAAATAGGCGGCTCATTCACACAGCTAGGGGGGTAAATGTGAAAACACCCTGGCTCTTCGCATTCGCTCGACATGTGGAAAGTGGCCATTATTAGGCGTGGAAGCCAAGGAGTACAAACATTCACAAGAAACCGGACATTATTTCGACAGGTACACATAATTTGGAGAGGAACCCGCCTTGCAATGCCGAAGACAATACTGCGCGCCGGACTCATCGTCATTGAAGCCTGGTTCGGGGGCTACTGAGGGAGTCCTGGATTAGGGGGTCTCCAGACAGCCAGACTATCTCCATTGGCCGGACTGTTAGACTATGAAGATACAAGATTGAAGACTTCGTCTCGTGTCCGGATGGGACTCTACTTGGCATGGAAGGCAAGCTAGGCAATACGGATATGGATATCTCCTCCTTTGTAACCAACCTTGTGTAACCCTAACCCTCTCTGGTGTCTATATAAACCGAAGGGTTTTAGTCCGTAGGACAACAACCATAACATACAATCATACCATAGGCTAGCTTCTAGGGTTTAGCCTCTCTGATCTCGTGGTAGATCTACTCTTGTACTACCCATATCATCAATATTAATCAAGCAGGACATAGGGTTTTACCTCCATCAAGAGGGCCCGAACCTGGGTAAAACATCATATCCCCTGCCTCCTGTTCCCATCCGGCCTAGACGCACAGTTCGGGACCTCCTACCCGAGATCCGCCAGTTTTGACACCGACAAAGACCTATTCTGCGCAACTCCAAAAGTCCTAAAACTCCACGGAACATCCTAAAAGAAATAAAGAAAAATCCACGCCAAAGATGAAGGCCAGGGGGCCCACACCCTGCTCACGAGGGTGGGGGGCGCCCCCCTAGGGCACGCCCCCCTATCTCGTGGGCCCCCTGGTGGCTCTCCGATGCCCATCTTCTCCTATATGAGGTCTTTCGATGAGAAAAGAAGAAGGAGGAACTTTTCAGGACGAGACTCCGCCGCCACGAGGCGGAACCTTGGCGGATCCAATCTAGAGCTCCGGCAGAGCTGTTCTGCCGGGGATACTTCCTTCCCGGAGGGGGAAATCATCACCATCGTCATCACCAACGCTCCTCTCATCGGGAGAGGGCAATCTCCATCAACATCTTCACCAGCACCATCTCATCTCCAAACCCTAGTTCATCTCTTGTATCCAATTCTTGTCTCAATGTCCGGGATTGGTGCTAGTAGGTTGCTAGTAGTGTTGATTACTCCTTGTAGTTGATGCTAGTTGGTTTAATTGGTGGAAGATCATATGTTCAGATCCTATATGCATATTATTACCCCTCTGATTATGAACATGAATATGCTTTGTGAGTAATTACGTTCGTTCCTGAGGACAAGGGAGAAGTCTTGCTATGAGTAGTCATGTGAATTTGGTATTCGTTTGATATTTTGATAAGATGTATGTTGTCTAGCCTCTAGTGGTGTTATGTGAACGTCGACTACATAACACTTCACCATTATTTGGGCCTAGAGGAAGGCATTGGGAAGTAATAAGTTGATGATGGGTTGCTAGAGTGACAGAAGCTTAAACCCTAGTTTATGCGTTGCTTCGTAAGGGGCTGATTTGGATCCATATGTTTCATGCTATGGTTAGGTTTGCCTTAATACTTTTGTTGTAGTTGCAGATGCTTGCAATAGAGGTTAATCATAAGTGGGATGCTTGTTCAAGTAAGAACAGTACCCAAGCACCGGTCCACCCACATATCAAATTATCAAAGTAGCGAATGCGAATCATATGAACGTGATGAAAACTAGCTTGACGATATTCCCATGTGTCCTCGGGAGCGCTTTTCCTATTATAAGAGTTTGTTCTGGCTTGTCCTTTGCTACAAAAGGATTGGGCCACCTTGCTGCACTTTATTTACTTTTGTTGCTTGTTGCTCGTTATAATTTATCATATCACAAAACTATCTGTTACCACTTATTTCAGTACTTGCAGAGAATACCTTGCTGAAAACCGCTTAACATTTCCTTCCGCTCCTCGTTGGGTTCGACACTCTTACTTATCGAAAGGACCATGATAGATCCCCTATACTTGTGGGTCATCAAGACTCTTTTCTGGCGCCGTTGCCGGGGAGTGTAGCGCCTTTGGTAGGTGGAATTTGGTAAGGAAAAAATTATATAGTGTGCTGAAATTTATTGTCACTTGTTACTATGGAAAGTAATTCTCTGAGGGGCTTGTTCGGGGTATCTTCACCCCATCTAGTAGAGCAAAGAGTTGCTCCTCAACCTACTTAACCTATTGAAAATGAAACTCCTTTTGAATTTCCTGCGGCTATGATGGAAAAACTGCTAGCTAACCCTTTTACAGGAGATGGAACAAAGCATCCCGATGAGCACTTAATATATGTGGATGAAGTTTTTGGATTATTTAAGCTTGCAGGTATACCCGATGATGTTGCTAAGAAGAAGGTCTTCCCTTTATCTTTGAAGGGAGACACATTGATATGGTATAGGCTATGTGATGATATGAGATTCTGGGACTATAAAAGATTTAAGTTGGAATTTCATCAAAAGTATTACCCTATGCATCTTGTTCATCGTGATCGCAATTACATATATAATTTTTGGCCTCGCGAAGGAGAAATCATCGCTCAATCTTGGGGGAGGCTTAAATCAATGTTATATTCATGCCCCAATCATGAGCTCCCAAGAGAAATAATTATGCAAAGTTTTTATGCTCGGCTTTCTGAAAAAAATCGCAACATGCTCGATACTTCTTGTGTTTGCTCTTTTATGATGAAGACTATTGAATTCAGATGGAATTTATTGGATAGAATTAAATGCAACTCTGAAGATTGGGACCTCGGCGAAGGTAAGGAGTCAGATATGACACCTAAGTTTGATTGTGTTAAATCTTTCATGGATACCGATATTTTCTGTAAGTTTAGCACTAAATATGGACTTGACTCTGAGATAGTAGCTTCTTTCTGTGAATATTTTGCTACTTATGTTGATCTCCCTAAGGAGAAGTGGTTTAAATATCATCCTCCCATAGAGGTAAAAGTAGCTGCACCTATTAAAGTTGAAGAAAAGACTGTCACTTATAATGATCCTATTGTTCCTACTTCTTATATTGAGAAACCACCTTTCCCTGTTAGAATAAAGGATCATGCTAAAGCTTCAACTGTTGTTCGTAAAAGCAATATTAGAACTTATACACATCCTGAACAAGTTAAAGTAGAACCTAATATTGCTATTGTTAAAGAGCTCTTGTCTAATAATATTGATGGGCATGTTATTCAGTTCGAAGGTGAAACTGCTAGAATTGCTAAACCTTGTGCTAAAGATAAACATAGACCCGTGGTGGGCGTGCCTGTTATTTCTGTTAAAATAGGGGATCATTGTTATCATGGCTTATGTGATATGGGTGCTAGTGCTAGTGTTATACCACATACTTTATATGAAGAAATTAAGAATGAAATTGCACCTGCTGAGTTAGAAGATATTGATGTCACAATTAAACTTGCCAATAGAGACACTATTTCAGCAATGGGAATTGTCAGAGATGTTGAAGTCTTGTGTGGGAAAACTAAATATCCTACTGATTTTCTTGTTCTTGGTTCCCCACAAGATAGTTTTTGTCCCATTATATTCGGTAGACCCTTCTTAAATACTGTCAATGCTACCATAGATTGCACAAAGAATGTTGTTACTGTTGGCTTGGATGATATGGTTCATGAGTTTAATTTCTCTAAATTTAGTAAACAACATCGTGAGGAAGAATTACCTAGTAAGGATGAAATTATTGGTCTTGCTTCTATTGCATTACCTCCTAGTGATCCTTTAGAACTCTATTTGCGAGACCATGAAAATGATATGTTCATGAATGAAACAAGGGAAATAGATGAAGTATTCTTTAAACAGGAACCTGTTCTGAAACACAACTTGCCTGTTAAAATCTTAGGGGATCCTCCTTCACCCAAGGGTGATCCCATGTTCGAGCTTAAACCTTTTCCTGATAATCTTAAATATGCTTATCTTGGTGAAAAGAAGATATATCCTGTTATTATTAGTGCTAACCTTTCAGAGCATGAAGAAGAAAGATTATTGAAAACTCTGAAGAAGCATCGTGCTGCTATTGGATATACTCTTGATGATCTTAAGGGCATTAGTCCCACTCTATGCCAAAATGAAATAAATTTGGAAGCATATGCCAAACCAGTTCGTGATCCTCAACGACGTCTGAATCCTAAAATGAAAGAAGTGGTAAGAAAAGAAATACTAAAGCTTCTGGAGGCAGGTATAATCTACCCCGTTGCTCATAGTGAATGGGTAAGTCCTGTCCATTGTGTCCCTAAGAAGGGAGGTATTACTGTTGTTCCTAATGATAAAGATGAATTGATTCCACAAAGAATTATCACAGGTTATAGGATGGTAATTGATTTCCGCAAATTAAATAAAGCTACTAAGAAAGATCATTACCCCTTACCTTTTATTGATCAATTGCTAGAAATATTATGCAAACACACACACTATTGCTTTCTAGATGGTTATTCTGGTTTCTCTCAAATACCTGTGTCGGCTAAAGATCAATCAAAGACTACTTTTACATGCCCTTTTGGTACTTTTGCTTATAGACGTATGCCTTTTGGTTTATGTAATGCACATGCTACCTTTCAAAGATGCATGATGGCTATATTCTCTGACTTTTGTGAAAAGATTTGTGAGGTTTTCATGGACGACTTTTCTGTCTATGGTTCCTCTTTTGACGATTGCTTGAGCAATCTTGATCGAGTTTTGTAGAGATGTGAAGAAACTAATCTTGTCTTGAATTGGGAAATGTGCCACTTTATGGTTAATGAAGGTATTGTTTTGGGGCACAAAGTTTCTGAAAGAGGTATTGAAGTTGATAAAGCCAAGGTTGATGCTATTGAAAAGATGCCATGTCCCAAGGACATCAAAGGTATAAGAAGTTTCCTTGGTCATGCCGGGTTTTATAGGAGGTTCATTAAGGACTTCTCAAAAATTTCTCGGCCTCTGACTAATTTATTGCAAAAAGATATATCATTTGTCTTTGATGATGATTGTGTAGAAGCATTTGAAATACTTAAGAAAGCATTAGTCTCTGCACCTATTGTTCAGCCACCTGATTGGAATTTACCCTTTGAAATTATGTGTGATGCTAGTGATTATGCTGTAGGTGTTGTTCTAGGGCAAAGAGTCGATAAGAAATTAAATGTTATTCATTATGCTAGTAAGACTCTAGACAATGCTCAAAGAAATTATGCTACTACTGAAAAAGAACTTTTAGCAGTTGTATTTGCTTGTGATAAGTTCAGATCTTATATTGTTGATTCTAAAGTAACTATTCAAACAGATCATGCTGCTATTAAATATATTATGGAAAAGAAAGATGCTAAACCTAGACTTATTAGATGGGTTCTCTTTCTACAAGAATTATTTGCATATTGTTGATAGAAAGGGAGCTGAGAACCCCGTTGCAGACAACTTGTCTAGGTTAGAAAATATTCTTGATGACCCACTACCTATTAATGATGACTTTCCTGATGAGCAATTAAATGTTATAAGTACTTCTCGTAGTACTCCATGGTATGCTGATTATGCTAATTATATTGTTGCTAAGTTTATACCACCTAGCTTCACATACCAACAAAAGAAAAAGTTCTTCTATGATTTGAGACATTACTTTTGGGATGACCCACATCTTTATAAAGAAGGAGTAGATGGTGTTATTAGGCGTTGTGTACCTGAGCATGAACAGGAACAGATCCTACGCAAGTGTCATTCCGAGTCTTATGGAGGACAGCACGCTGGAGATAGAACTGCCCATAAGGTATTGCAATATGGTTTTTATTGGCCTACTCTCTTCAAGGATGCCCGTAAGTTTGTCTTGTCTTGTGATGAATGTCAAAGAATTGGTAATATTAGTAGACGTCAAGAAATGCCTATGAATTATTCACTTGTTATTGAACCGTTTGATGTTTGGGGCTTTGATTATATGGGACCTTTTCCTGCCTCTAATGGATACACACATATTTTAGTTGCTGTTGATTACGTTACTAAGTGGGTAGAAGCTATTCCAACTAGTAGTGTTGATCATAACACTTCTATTAAAATGCTTAAGGAAGTTATTTTTCCGAGGTTTGGAGTCCCTAGATATTTAATGACTGATGGTGGTTCACACTTTATTCATGGTGCTCTCCGTAAAATGCTTGCTAAATATGATGTTAATCATAGAATTGCATCCCCTTATCACCCACAGTCTACTGGTCAAGTAGAGTTGAGCAATAAAGAGCTCAAATTAATTTTGCAAAAGACTGTTAATAGGTCTAGAAAGAATTGGTCTAAGAAACTTGATGATGCATTATGGGCTTATAGAACTGCATACAAAAATCCTATGGGTATGTCCCCGTATAAAATGGTCTATGGAAAAGCATGTCACTTACCTCTCGAACTAGAACATAAGGCATACTGGGCTATTAAAGAACTCAACTATGATTTTAAACTTGCCGGTGAGAAGAGGTTATTTGATATTAGCTCACTTGATGAATGGAGAACCCAAGCTTATGAAAATGCCAAGTTGTTTAAAGAAAAAGTTAAAAGATGGCATGACAAAAGGATACAAAAGCGTGAGTTTAATGTAGGTGATTATGTATTACGCGCTATACAACTCTCGTTTAAGATTTTTTGCAGGAAAACTTCTCTCTAAATGGGAAGGCCCCTACGTCATCGAAGAGGTCTATCATTCCGGTGCCATAAAAATCAACAACTTCGAGGGCACAAATCCAAAGGCGGTAAACGGTCAAAGAATTAAACATTATATCTCAGGTAATCCCATAAATGTTGAAACCAATATTATTGAAACCATAACCCCGGAGGAATACATAAGGGACACTTTCCGGAACGTTTCAGACTCCGAAAAGGAATAGGTATGTGGTACGGTAAGTAAACCGACTCCAAAACAATTTTTAAGGCAATATTTCTCTGTTTTGGAATATTTAGAAAAATAGAAAAATAAGTAGCAGTCCGGGAAGGACACGAGGGCCCCACGAGGGTGGTGGGCGCGCCCTACCCCCCTGGGCGCGCCCCCTACCTCGTGAGCGCCTCGTGTGCCCTCCGGACTCTGTTTTGTTGCACGTTACGTATTTTGGTCGGTAAAAATTCATTATATATCCTCCCGAAGGTTTTGACTCCCGTATCACGCAAAAATCTCCTGTTTTTGTTTTGAGCTGTTTTTCTGACAAATCTAGGTTATCATGACGGCCCCAAGCACCTCCAAGGACAAGTTCTTCGAGAAGGTCATCAACCCTTACCTCGCGGAGGTGCTGCGACACCCTCAAACCATTGAGATGTGTGATGGGTTGCTGCACATCCACGATGAAGAGGGACCAAAGGGGACCGGAAGCATGGAGATGAGGCTCGAAGTAGTGGAGCAACAAGTTTTCAAGTGCCAAAGGATGGTGGAGCGTGGAATCAACTCTAGCCACATGATGCTCGCGGAGTTCACTAACAACTACAAGCCGGATGCCAAGAACACCGAGGAGGCCATATTCAAGCTACATGAGAAGATCGAGCACCTCCAAGCCCAAGTCTATGACCTTCAAAACCAAAACTGTGAGTATGAATATAGATTCAAAAGAATGAGTTTGGCTGCAAATTTGACGATTCCAGAGACTCGATCATCTTTCTATGATGGTGAACCTATGCCTTGGAAGATGGATGACAAGCTCGCATCATCAACAACACCTCCACCGTCTCCTCCAACAAAGAAGAATTGAGTATCTGGGTATGGACACTCCCCTTGGCAACTACAAAGCTTGGGGGAGATGCCCCGGTATCGTATCACCATCACAACTCCTATCTTTACCGTTTTCTTAGTTCGATCCTATTAGTAGTATCTTGATCTAGTAGAATAAAGTTTATGGCATGATCTAGTTTTGAGTTTTGCTTTATGATCCCTCTATGTAATCGAGTCCGTGAGTTATATATAATAACGATTAGTGTTGAGTCAAGGGCTTGATTATTTTGCCATGATCTTGGGTGAATAAAAGAAAGAAGAAAAGAAACAAAAAGTTCATATTGATCTTATTGAGAGTAATGACTTCACATAGAAAGAGTATGATGATTAAAAGTTGTTGGGAGTTGGCAGACATAGCTTTGGTCATTGTTGCAGTTAATAGGAAGTAATAAGGAAAGAGACGTTTCACATATAGATATATTATCATTGACATCTTTTATGATTGGGAGCACTCATTAAAATATGACATGCTAAAGAGTTGATGTTGGACAAGGAAGACAATGTAATGAGTTATGTCTTTCTTATATCTGAGATAAAGTATGTTGTCATGGTTCCTCTAACTTGTTGAGCTTGCCTTTCCCCCTCATGCTAGCCAAATTCTCAGCACCAAGTAGAAATGCTACTTGTGCTTCCGAATATCCCTAAACCAGTTTTGCCATGAGAGTCCACCATATCTACCTATGGATTGAGTAAGATCCTTCAAGTAAGTTTCCATCAGTGCAAAGCAATAAAAATTGCTCTAAATATGTATGATTGATTGGTGTGGGAGAAATAAGCTTTATATGATCTTGTGATGTGGAAGTAATAAAAGCGACGGACTGCATAATAAAGGTTCATATCACAAGGGGCAACATAAAGTGACGTTCTTTCGCATTGAGATTTTATACATCCAACCATAAAAGCGCATGGCAACCTCTGCTTCCCTCTGCGAAGGGCCTATCCTTTATTATTATCTTCTACCTTATGCAAGAGTCATGGTGATCTTCACCTTTTCTTTTTTTTGTTTTATCCTTTGGCAAGCTCAACATGTTGGGAAGAACATGATATATATATCTAATTGGATGTAGGGGAGCATGAACCATTATTGTTGACATTACCCTTGAGGTAAAAGGTTGTGGGGCAAAACTATAAGCCCCTATCTTTCTCTGTGTCCGATTAAAACTCTGTAACCACAAGTATCGCATGAGTGTTAGCAATTATGGATGACTAAATGATAGTTGAGTATGTGGACATGCTTTTCAGCTCTGACATAGACTCTTTCCGATGTTATGATAAATTGCAATTGCTTCAACGACTGAGATTATAGTTTGTCGGAGTCCAATAAGGTTTATGATTTATACTTTTGCATTGTGAATAGACCATCACTTGAACATAAGTAATCATATGACAAAACCTATATATGTTGCTGTTATAAGAATAATCATGATGCCTTCATGTCCGTATTTTATTTTTATCGACGCCTCTACCTCTAAACATGAGGACATATTTATTGTTATCGGCTTTTCGCTTGAGGACAAGCGAGGTCTAAGCTTGGGGGAGTTGATACGTCCATTTTGCATCATGATTTTATATCGATATTTATTGCATTATGGACTGTTATTTCACTTTATGTCACAATACTTATGGCTATTCTCTCTTATTTTACAAGGTTTACATAAAGAGGGAGAATGCCGGCAGCTGGAATTCTAGTCTGGAAAAGGAGCAAATATTAGAGATCTATTCTGCGCAACTCCAAAAGTCCTGAAACTCCACGGAACGTCTTAAAAGAAATAAAGAAAAATCCACGCTAAAGATGAAGGCCAGGGGGGCCACACCCTGCTCACGAGGGTGGGGGGCGCGCCCCCTATCTCGTGGGCCCCCTGGTGGCTCTCCGATGCCCATCTTCTCCTATATGAGGTCTTTAGATGAGAAAAAAAGGAGGAACTTTTTGGGACGAGACTCCGCCGCCACGAGGCGGAACCTTGGCGGATCCAATCTAGAGCTCCGACAGAGCCGTTCTGCCGGGGATACTTCCTTCCCGGAGGGGGAAATCATCACCATCGTCATCACCAACGCTCCTCTCATCGGGAGAGGGCAATCTCCATCAACATCTTCACCAGCACCATCTCATCTCCAAACCCTAGTTCATCTCTTGTATCCAATTCTTGTCTTAAAGTCCAGGATTGGTGCTAGTAGGTTGCTAGTAGTGTTGATTACTCCTTGTAGTTGATGCTAGTTGGTTTAATTGGTGGAAGATCATATGTTCAGATCCTATATGCATATTATTACCCCTCTGATTATGAACATGAATATGCTTTGTGAGTAATTACGTTCGTTCCTGAGGACAAGGGAGAAGTCTTGCTATGAGTAGTCATGTGAATTTGGTATTCGTTTGATATTTTGATAAGATGTATGTTGTCTAGCCTCTAGTGGTGTTATGTGAACGTCGACTACATAACACTTCACCATTATTTGGGCCTAGAGGAAGGAATTGGGAAGTAATAAGTATATGATGGGTTGCTAGAGTGACAGAAGCTTAAACCCTAGTTTATGCGTTGCTTCGTAAGGGGCTGATTTGGATCCATATGTTTCATGCTATGGTCAGGGTTACCTTAATACTTTTGTTGTAGTTGCGGATGCTTGCAATAGAGGTTAATCATAAGTGGGATGCTTGTTCAAGTAAGAACAATACCCAAGCACCGGTCCACCCACATATCAAATTATCAAAGTATCAAACGCGAATCATATGAACGTGATGAAAACTAGCTTGACGATATTCCCCTGTGTCCTCGGGAGCACTTTTCCTATTATAAGAGTTTGTTCTGGCTTGTCCTTTGCTACAAAAGGATTGGGCCACCTTGCTGCACTTTATTTACTTTTGTTACTTGTTGCTCGTTATAATTTATCATATCACAAAACTATCTGTTACCACTTATTTCAGTACTTGCAGAGAATACCTTGCTGAAAACCGCTTATCATTTCCTTCTGCTCCTTGTTGGGTTCGACACTCTTACTTATCGAAAGGACTACGATAGATCCCCTATACTTGTGGGTCATCACTCCCCTAAGCTATTTTTTCTCGGACGTCCGATTATAATCGTAGGGACGAGATAGCCCTACCCTAATCCCTACCCATATAAATAGTCAAACCCTAGTCCGAGCCGTCCCATCCATTCCATCCATCCCTTCCGCCGCCACTAGCCCCACCCGGTCTCCCCCTTTCCTCAGGATCTTGCCCGATCCACCCAATCAATCCTGCCTTCTCCTCATTTTCCTCACCGAGCCAACCACCGCACACCACCAGCCAGATCCATCTAACCACCAAGCGCCCAGCCTCCCTCGCTTTTGGATCGACAGGCACCGTGTCTGGATCCCCTCCTTCTCGAGCACTTCCATGGAGCCAAGCTCCTATGCCTCCTATTCGTCCTTCCCAAAGACCAACAACACCCAGTCCTCGCAGCCGCCTTTGTCCAAGCACTCCCGCGCTGCCAAGCTGGAGCTCTCCTGCGCCGGCCACTCAGGTCACGTCCCTGCCCGTGCCCCTCGTCCTCCCTTTTCCCTCTTTCTCTCTCTAACCTCTCTGTCTATATCACCTTGTTCAAGCAGGAGCGCAGCCGCCCTCGACCCGTCTCCGTCCGGCCGACAACGAGCAGTAGCTTGCCGGAATTAAGCTCCACCGGATCCGCCTCCCTCTGCCCGTTGCTGGCGCTCCTCCGCCGCTACAAGTCCCTCGCCGCGCCACTTCTCCTCTACAACAAGAGGTAGCTGCATCCGACGCAACCGCTGCGCGCCCTTGGCTGCATCGCCCCGAACCGGCCTCCTCTTCGCCGTTTCCCGCTCCTCCGGCCACCTCCGCCTGTTTCCCCGTCCCCGGCGTCGTCTGCAGCTGCGCCAAGCCGCCGCTGGCTCTGCTTCACCTGAACCGGGGTCCTTGTTTTGCTTCGCCCCATGCCAAGTCCCCTGCCGCCATGGGCGTCCCGATACAGGAGTTCACCGTCGATCGCGCCCAACGTCGCCGGCCTCCAGATCCGTCGAGCCCCGGTTTTTCTGGCCTCCCGTCACGGGATCCTTCGTGTCCTCCGGTTCATCTAGCTACCGCCTGCATCGAGCGGGACAACCCCGCATTGACCGCTCCCCTGCTTCCGCTCGTCCAGCGCGCCCGCGTGGACTCGAGCGAGTCTAGCGTTTCGGCCCAGCTGTGCCGCTACACCTAGCCCAACCGCAAGGCCCAGCCGCTCCCCTGCTGGCCTTGCTCTTCTCTACTGCGTGGGCAGAGCCCTCTGGTGAGAAACCAAGCCTGCTCGAGATGCAGCCCGTAGTATTTTTTTACCGCGCTGCAAATTTGGCTAATATCCCAGGTTTTACAGTTTTACATAAAAACCCCTAACTTCATGCATTTAATAACTCTTGAACCGGGCATCGGTTTAAAATGTTTTATATATGCAACTTGACTAAAATTTCATCTAGTTTCACAACATCCAACTTTCATGCATGTTTGATATGTTAAACTTCCTGTTTGCTTTAATTTGCTTTAATGCCATGTTAAAATGGTTTATTTCATAACTAAATAAACGCAGCTCCAAATTTAATAAAATTTATATGTAAATGGGGTAGAAAAATGCCTAGTTTAACATGGTGTACTTGCTTTGCATTTTTAACAACTCTAGAATATGGTTTAGGGCAGAACAGTACCAAATTCATATTATGCACATGAGGATTTACCGGAATTGTTGTTTGTTGTTCCGGCCTCATTTAAACTTGCCTAGATCGGTAGATTTCATATGCCTCTCCTCTTGCCATGTTAATCAACATTTAATATTGTTGGGTACATAAATGAGAGCGAACTAAATAATCGAATGTGGTGTTCACTTAACTTTTAGTTTTGTTTGTGCACTTTGCCATGCCATGCATATTTAAACCGGACATGCATCATACTTGTTTGCGCATCATGCCATGTCTATGTGATGGTTGTTTACTATGTTGATTTCTTCTTTCCGGGTTGCTTCTCTTGTTAGCTTCGGTTTCATTCCGTAGTTGTGAGGATCCGTTTGACTACGCCCGTTTGTCTTCTTCATGGACCCGTTCTTCTTCCTTGCGGGATCTCAGGCAAGATGACCATACCCTCGAAATCACCTCTATCTTTGCTTGCTAGTTGTTCGCTCTATTGCTATGTCGTGTTACCTACCACTTGCTATATCATGCCTCCCATATTGCCATGTCAAGCCTCTAACCCACCTTTTATAGCAAATTGTTGTTTGGCTATGTTACCGCTTTTGCTCAGCCCCTCTTATAGCGTTGCTAGTTGCAGGTGAAGATGAAGTTTGTTCCATGTTGGAATATGGTTATTGTTGGGATATCATTACTATATCTTATTTACTTTAATGCATCTATATACTTGGTAAAGGGTGGAAGGCTCGCCCTTATGGCTGGTGTTTTGTTCCACTCTTGCCGCCCTAGTTTCCGTCATACCGGTGTTATGTTCCTAACACGGTTGGGTGTTATGGGAACCCCTTGACAGTTCGCTTTGAATAAAACTCCTCCAGCAAGGCCCAACCTTGGTTTTACATTTGCCTAACAACCTATAACCTTCCCTTGGGTTTTCGCGAACCCGAGGGTCATCTTTATTTTAAACCCCCGGGCCGGTGCTCCTCTGAGTGTTGGTCCGAACCGAGCCGCCTGCGGGGCCACCTCGGGGAAACTCGAGGGTTGGTTTTACTCATAGCCTGTCTCATCCGGTGTTGCCCTGAGAACGAGATACGTGCGAATCCTATCGGGATTAGTCGGCACATTGGGTGGCTTTGCTGGTCTTGTTTTACCATTGTCGAAATGTCTTCTAACCGGGATTCCGAGACTGACCGGGTCTTCCTGGGAGAAGGAATATCCTTTGTTGACCGTGAGAGCTTGTGATGGGCGAAGTTGGGACACCCATGTAGGGTATAAACTTTCGAAAGCCGTGCCCGCGGTTATGTGGCAGATGGGAATTTGTTAATATCCGGTTGTAGAGAACTTGACACTTGACTTAATTAAAATGAATCAACCGCGTGTGTAGCCGTGATTGTCTCTTTCCGGCGGAGTCCAGGAAGTGAACACGGTCTTGTGTTATGCTTGAACGTAAGTAGTTTCAGGATCACTTCTTGATCACTTCTAGCTTCATGACCGTTGCGTTGCTTCTCTTCTCGCTCTCTTTTGCGTATGTTAGCCACCATATATGCTTAGTGCTTGCTGCAGCTCCACCTCACTACCCCTTTCCTACCCATAAGCTTAAATAGTCTTGATCGCGCGGGTGTGAGATTGCTAAGTCCTCGTGAATCACGCATACTTCCAAACAGGTGCAGGTGCCGATGATGCCAGTATAGGGGACGCTACCGAACTCAAGTGGGAGTTCGACGAGGATTCAGGCCGTTACTATGTTTCTTTTCCGGATGATCAGTAGAGGAGCCCAGTTGGGACGATCGGGGATCTAGCATTTGGGGTGGTCTTTCTTTATTTTGGTTCCGTAGTCGGACCTTGATTGTGTTCTGGATGATGTATGATATATTTATGTATTGTGTGAAGTGGCGATTGTAAGCCGACTCTTTATCCCTTTCTTATTCAGTACATGGGATGTGTAAAGATTACCCCTCTTGCGACAGACCTACCATATGGCTATGCCTCTAAGTCATGCCCCAACACATGGGAGATATAGCCACATTGTGGGTGTTACAAGTTGGTATCAGAGCCATCCCCGACTTAGGAGCCCCCTGCTTGATCGAATCGCTGACATTGTTGTGTCTAGAACAAAATGTTTTGAGTTTTAGGATTATATATATCGAAGAGCAGGATTCTTTTTACTCCTCAGTCCCTTCGTCGCTCTGGTGAGGCCTCCTGACGTAGAAGTTTTGACTCTCCTCTCCTCAAATTTCACGATTTTGTTTAGGATCACGCGGGTATCTTGGAATCATTCCGATATTCTTGTGACGAGAACATTGTTCTTGGTGCCTCCTGACATTTAGCGGTTGTGGCAGTGTCCCGGGGAGTTGAGCTCCGAGGTGTTGTCATCACAATTTTCTCGTTGCAGTTCTGGAACACCTGAGTTCGCCAACATCGAAAATCTCTTTTATGCAGTTGTTGGTGAGATAACCTCGACGCCACCCAGTACTGGGGCGGGAGTTCGGGAGTATTTCCATAACTCGTATAACGGATGCTTTTCGAAGGTTGAGGTACACGATTTCCGAAGGTTTCTTGGTTATGTGTTGAAGGATGGATACAGCTGGATGTAGGAATTGTTAGTTTGGGTGAGATATTATGCTTCCCCTGTATCCCCAACACCTGATTGCATAACCAGAAAGTTTCGGGAGTTTATAAGTGGGAATTTAAGTATCACGTAGGATATCATTCCAACAGACACATGATACGATATGGGATCTATCATATGTTTGTTTTCGGCTTATTTCTGCGAGCCAAATCCTTTGTTTTGTTTTGAGTTGTGGTATTCGAGTTGCTTCGAAGTCAAGTGTTGGATCCATACCTTTTGTAAGCGATGTTCTCACATTTCTATGTGAATACTAATCCTTCATGATCATTGAAGTTGTCATGTTAATTCTTTTCCAACCGGCGTGTTTCTCTTCAAGTGGATTTGATCATTTTTCAACGTCCGCAAGATCAATGCTAAGTTCTCTCAACGGTGTTTGTTTCATCCGTCTCCAAGTTGTCTTTGTTTTTACCGCCCTCCCACCCTTTTTCTTCAAGGACTCAGATTTCTTAATCAAGTATCCATTTTATTCTTGTGAAGTCTCTTCATTCTTTTCAATCAATGTTCTTACCGGGTGTTTCTTATGAACAAGCTAACGGAGCCTCAAGTTTATTATTCTTCGTTCTTTTTCTTCCCCGGTGGATTCAATTCAAGCTTTGTTGATCACATCATTTTCCTCATTTCAAATGCTTTTCCCATGTCGGTGCACCTCATAATCATTCCCCGTTTCCTGTTCAATTGTTCCGGAGTCACTACAAAAAAAGACACATCCGTGACATTTTGGGCCGAACGAATTTTTTTTCTGTCACACATATGACACTTCTATGACGATAATTGTGACAAAACCCGGTATCATCATAGATGTGGTGGGCTCCTACTTCTATGACAAAAAATCATGACAGAAAATGGGCTTTTCATCCTGGGCGGGCCGGAGACGCAGTTGCATGACATTCTTTGAGCTGTCCATGACGGAAAAAACCATGGTAGAAGCGAGGGGGAGGAAAATTTCGGGGAGTTCTCGGTTACGGTGGGAGGTCGGGGGCCGAGCGATGCGCGTTTCTCTCATACACGTACGCACGTGTGTGCGAGGCTTTGGCTCTAACTAAACCCGAGCGAGGCGTTGGGCTCTAACTGAACCCGAGCGATTGCACTGCAGGCTACGCGTTCCTGAACCCGAGCGATCGATCGATGGCTATTAACTGAACCCGATCGAGCGATTCCTTCGCTACTGCTGCTAACTGAAGCCGATCGATGCTACCTCTGGGATGAACAGTGAGCGTTGGGGGGGGGGGGGGGGGGGGGGGGGGGGGGTTGGATGAATAGTGAGCGGTGGCGTTGCCTCTGGATGAACATGACCCCTTGGTGTGGTGGAGGGCTGGATGAACAGTAGACGGTGGAGGGGTGCCCGTGGAGGGGTGGTTGAACATGACCCCGTGGTGTGGAGGGCTGGATGAACAGTAGACGGTGGAGGGGTGGTTGAACAGTAGCCGGTGGAGTAGCGCGCGGTGGAGGTTGGATGAACAGGAGCCCGTGGAGGCTGGAGGAGGTCGACGGTAGCCCGTGGAGGCTGGAGGAGGTCGACGGTGGAGATGAACAGTATCCCGTGGAGTCCCGTTTTGCGGTACGCCACACCCCTCCCGATGAACAGGACCACCGTTTCGACCGTATGAGGTCCGTTTTGCGGTACGGCACACCCCTCCAGATCAACAGGACCCCCGTTTCGACCGTAGGAGGTCCGTTTTGTCCGTTTTGCGGTATGCCACACCCCTCCTAATCAACAGGACCCCCATTTCGACCGTAGTAGGCCCGTTTCCTCCGTTTTGCGGTACACCAGACCCCTCCCGATCAACAGGACCTCGTTCAGGCCTCGTTTCCATCACATGTTCCGTCCAAGCCCTTTCGATGAACACGACCACACATTCCGTTCCGACCCAGCCAGTTGGCTCCCACGCGTTCCGTTGCCTCCCGATGAACACGACGCATTCCGTTGCCTCCCGATGAACACGACGCATTCCGTTGCCTCCCCATGAACACGACGCATTCCGTTGCCTCCCCATGAACACGACGACGACGCTATTTCTCCGTTCCGACCCAGCCATGTACACGAGCCCTGGCCGTACATATGCGCGAGTAGGCGTTCGAGACCCCGACCGTATGTACACATACGTGGCCGTGTTTTCTTTCTTGCACCCTGGCTGTTGTACGTACATGTACATGCTACGTGCGCGCCTCAACTACGACACGTACGCGCATCTACTACGACACGTGCGGGCGCTCTACATCCACCTATATATATATATGTACATACACGTTCGCGACCAGAATGACAACGCTACGTACGCTTCGACCAGGTGGGTCCCGACTGTCAGGCACTTCCTTGCCTGCGAAGATGTAGCTGGCGGGTCCCAGCAGTCAGGGGGCGAATCGTTTTTTTGCCCGGACGCACTTCCTTGCGTGCGAAGATGTAGCTGGTGGGTCCCAGCAGTCAGGGGGAAAAGTTTTTTTCGTGAAATACAGTGGCCCGTCCGGTGGGTCCCAGCTGTCAGGTGGAGGAATCATTATTTTCCGCATAATAAGGAGGCACTTCCTTGCTGCGGCCGTGGAGCCAGCTGTCAGCCTCTCCACGTACGATCCACGTCCGATGGAAGTCGTTCCTTGACCACATTGACCACGCCGTGCCGAGAGCACCAGGGCAGTGGATGACGGCGAGGCCTAGGAAGGGGACGACAGGGAGCCGGGGAAGACGCAGCAGTGGAAGCCCGCACGGAGAGGAGTACGAGGGTTCACTGGTTTTGCTGCGGTGTGAGGCTGCCGTCGCTGCAGGGCCTGGCCAGCGGTGGGAATAGTAGGGGGCGGTGAGGCCTCCGCGGCAGCACAGCCGACCACGGGAGGCAGGAGCATGCGGCATGACCGGCGCTGCTTTGGGCGGCTGGAGCAAGAAGACCAGAGGTTGAAGAAGCACTACGGCTGTTGGATGGACATCGTACGGTCACTAGAGCTAGAATCGTTTATATTGACTAAGTTAACAAAGCCCTCCGTCCCCGTCAACTTAGTAGGCCCACAAGTCAGCCTCCCACCAAGGTGGGTCCCAGCTAGCAGGAGGTATTCAATTTTTTGTGCGTAATAAGGAGGCACTTTCGGTGGGTCTGAGCTGACAACATGGGGAACGTTTTTTTCACGAAATACGGTGGCCCTCGGGTGGGTCCTAGCAGTCAGGGGCAAACATTTTTCCGTGAAATACTGGTGGGCGTCCGGTGGGTCCCTACTGTCAGGTGGAGGAATAATTATTTTCCGCGTAATAAGGAGGCACTTCCTTGCGGCTGCCATGGACCCAGCTGTCAGCCTCTCCACGTACAGTATTCTTCCGATGGAATTCGGTCGTTGACCACATTGACCACGCCGCGCCGAGAGCACCATGGCGGTGGACGACGATGAGGCCTAGGAAGGGGACGACGCGGAGCCCGGGAAGACGCGGCAGTGGATGCCCACGCAGAGAGGAGTATGAGGGTTCACTGGTTCGGCTGCGCTGCCGTCGCCGCAGAATAACAGGGGGTGTGGGTGAGTGGAGTGGAGGGATGTCCTGGCCAGCGGTGGGAGTAGTATGGGGGTGGTGAGGCCTCCGCGACAGCACAGCCGGCCATGGGAGGCAGGAGCAGGCGGCATGACCGGTGCTGCTTTGGGCGGCTGGAGCAAGAAGACCAGAGGTTAAAGAAGCACTACGACCGTTGGATGGACATCGTATGGTCAGTCGAGCTAGAATCGTGCATATTGACTAAGTTGACAAAGCCCTTCGTCCCCGTCAAGTTAGTAGGCCCACTATACTGGGTCCCAGCTAGCAGGGGGAGTATTCATTTTTTGTGCGTAATAAGGAGGCACTTCCTTGCGTGCGAAGATATAGCTGGTGGGTCCAAGCTGTCAGCGGCAATAACGTTTTTTTCATGAAATACAGAGGCCCTTTCGGTGGGTCCCAGATGTCAGGTGGAGGAATCATTATTTTGCGCGTAATAAGGAGGCATTTCCTTGCGTGCGGCCGTGGACCCAGCTGTCAGCCTCTCCACATACAGTCCACTTCAGATGCATGTCGGTCGTTGACCACGTTGACCATGCCATTCCGAGAGCACCAGGGCGGTGGACGACGGCGAGGCCTAGGAAGGGAACGACACGGAGTCAAGGAAGACTCGGCGGTTGTTTTTGTTTCCCACGCGGAAGGGAGTACGACTGTATGAGGGTTTACTGGTTCGTCTGCCGTCGCTGGAGAATAATAGCAGGTGTGGGTGAGTAGAGGGATGGCTAGGCCAGCGATGGGAGTACGGTGGGGCGGTGAGGCCTGCGCGGCAGCAAAGCCGGCCGCGGGGAGGAGGGAGCAGGCAGTCCCGCCGGCGCTTGTTTGAGCAGCTGGAGCAGCAAGAGCAGAGATTGAAGAAGCACGACGGCCGTTGGATGGACATCCAACAGTATACAGGCCATCTATGGAAAGCCTCAAATCTGTGGAAAACATCATACAACCCATTTGCTAATTCTTACGGGTTTTTTGGAGCCCATATTCTTTTTATTAGCATTACAGCCCATATTGCGGCCACGGTTAAAAAATTATACAAAATTTTGCATATGTCAGTGCGGTCTGAACTGTTTTTAATCCCAAAATTTCGAGTCACATTCAGACTGATTTTAAAAATAAATGTATATCAATATAAAATCCAATAAATTGTCCATGCATAAAAATCAATGCAATTTAAAATCTCGAAATGAAAAAAAAGATATTTGAAACTAATTGCCGGTTTGATGTGTTTTAAAAATGTACAACCCATTTCTCATTACTGATAGGCCATTTTCTCGGCCAGCCGAATGAAGCTCTCCTCGTCTTGAAAGATTTACAGCCCAACAGGCCTGATAAAGTGACTTACTTGAAAAATCACAAAAAAACTAGGCTAGCCATTTTCAGAAAGAAAAAAAACTACTTGGCTGGTCTGTGGTAAACATAAAAGAAAAGGCTGTCTAGACAGGCCAGAGTGTCCCGCACAGCCCAGTTGACACCCTGCTTCCGTCTCAAAAACAAATTAGATAAATGCCGCTCCAATTATGGCGATTCATAAAAATGCCACTGCAATTTCCAAACTTTGAAAAATGCCACTGCAATTTTTGCAAACTTTGAAAAACACCACTGCAGTTTGCAAACTTTGAAAAACGCCACTCCAGACTTCGAAAAATGCCACTAGAAATGGTATGAAATGGCATTTTTCAAAGTTTGGAAATTGCAGTGGCATTTCTCGGATACACCAGATTTGGAGTGGCATTTATCAAATTAACTCAAAACAAAAATAACTGGGCGAGCTGCTGGGTCCCTGGTGTCAGCCGCTCGTTGTGCAATTCTCTCGTTTATTGACTACGTTGACAATGGCATGGGACCCAGATGTCAGAAATCCACTAGGAGGAGCCAGTTTTTTATTGGCTGGAAATAAGGAGGCACTTGCTTGCGTACTGCCATGACCTTGGCGGGTCCCTGCTGTCATCCTCTCCACGTACAATCATCTCCTGATTGTGTACGCGTCAACTTGCTAGGCCCACAAGTCAGCCTCTAAACCCGTGGAGGACAAATACAACCCATTTAAAAAAATAACAGCCCATTCCATACTTTCAAACAGAAAGTTCAACATTCAGAGCAAAGTAACATGTCTGATCCACATATAGAGTACTGAACTTCCGCGTTGACAACCATCATAGCCAAAGTTAACTATCTACTCCCACTAATACTCTAGTAGCGTACATGTACTAACTTACTCTTAGCTAACTAGACGATGCCGACCGCCATCTGTGGTATACGCTAAACGCCGGCACCGGCGTCGTGCACCTCGCCTCGGACTTGCAAGAGGTGCGATAGGGCGCGTTGCTCGCGCGCGTTGGCCCTTTCCATGCCGGCATGGTCCATCGAAGCTTCGGCTTCCAAGCGAGAAACCCACTTGACGAGCTGGTAGTAAAAATCAGCGTCGCGAACGTGTGCGTGCCCGACAGCCTCCAGGGCTATTTGCCGGGCGTCGGCCTCCACGTAGTCGGCCCAGTTGCGGGCGCTCTTCTCGCGACTCAGAGCGTTGGTGCGCTACTGCTCCATGTCCCGCTGGCGGCGCAAATCGGCGATACGCTGCTCCTCCGCCAGGCGGTCGTGCTCCAAAAACTCCTGCTCCTCCGCCATGCGGTCGTGCTCCAACAACTCCTCAATCTCTGCATTGCCATCTAAAGACAGATATAATGCCTCCTCCCTTCGTCTGCCTTCCGGTGAAAACACGAACTCTAGTTCCGGCGGTGACCGCCTCCGGCGTCGGCTACCATGGACGGGTGGGGGCATGGCGGACATGGAGAGCGACGTCGGGCTGGTGGGGGCTTATGAGGATATGGCGAGTTGGGTCACAGTGGCACCGGAGAAGGCCAGGAAGCAGTACTTATAGGCGGAAGGTAGCGCGACGGTCATCGGAATTCAATGCATAATGGCTTAGCACACCAGCTTGCCGTGGAAAACTAGAGAAACTGAAATTATGACCGTGCCATCCCGTCCCGCCTGGGTCGCACGCCGGCATGGCAGTCAAACGAGTGCACTTGAATCATCTCCCTCCTTGTCAATAATGATTCCATGGATTTAAAAAGCCCGCAACAATTAAAGCACATCTTTTTTCGCATCAGTTAGCTGCCTTTATTACGGCTGGCTGCATGCATGCACTCAGAATCGCTCACAGTCAGTACGCGAAGCAGCATGCAACGAGTCGCAGCCGAGGGCATGCATGCAGCCACCTAAATCACTGGAATTAATTAGGCTTAAACTTCTGCATGCCGTTAATTATTGCCATGCCTTGGTCTTGCTGCTTTGCTCACGGAATTAATTAGGCTTAAACTTCTTCAGAGGTAGGCATTTTTATCCGTGTAGGATCGATAGTGTAGCTTGTCAGTTTCTTCAGAGGTAGGCATTTTTATTCAAAAAACTGCCACTTCGCATCTTGCGTCGCAAATAAAACTGCCAGGAGCGCATTTGTAGGCTAGCTAGTGATCGATCAGTAACTTGTAAACACTGAGCGAACAAAAATAAGTAACCGTTAATGCATCTCAATGATTCACAGATCATATACAAATATGTAGCTCCAAAAGCAAAGATCAGCCACTTCAGATCTTGCGTCGCAACTAAAACTAACTAGTACGATTCCCATACATAAGATCAACATGTTAATGCATCTCAATGATTCACAGATCATATACAAATATGTAGCTCCAAAAGCAAAGATCTAGAAAAAACATCTGTTCTTCCTACTAACATGGATGCTTCTCTTGGCAAACATTCAGTACAGACTGAAAGACAAATTTGTTTGTGAAGTCTGCAATTCCTCTTGCAAACGTAAGTGGTTTCACCAACAGCTGGAACCATGAGAATGAACCACACATGATGGAGGGACATCCACTGCAATATGATTTGGTCTTCTCTCGATCACACAGCGAGACTATTTTTGGAATACAAACTTTAACTTAGGCAAAATAATGCCCATTGTATAATCAGACCAAAGCAATGAAGCACCTAGTGTTGGCCAATAAATAGTATAGTACAACTTGGGAACGTAGTAATTTCAAAATTTTTCCTACACACACGCAAGATCATGGTGATGCGTAGCAACGAGAGGGGAGAGTGTGATCTACGTACCCTTGTAGATCGACAACGGAAGCGTTTGGTTGATGTAGTCGTACGTCTCCATGGCCCGACCGATCAAGCACCGAAACTACGGCACCTCCGAGTTCTAGCACACGTTCAGCTCGATGACGATCCCCGGACTCCGATCCAGCAAAGTGTCGGGGAAGAGTTCCGTCAGCACGACGGCGTGGTGACGATCTTGATGCACTACCGTCGCAGGGCTTCGCCTAAGCACCGCTACAATATTATCGAGGACTAGGGTGGAAGGGGGCACCGCACACGGCTAAGAATATGATCACGTGGATCAACTTATGTGTCTAGGGGTGCCCCTTGCCTCCGTATATAAAGGATCCAAGGGGGGGGGGTGCGGCCGGCCCTAGTAGGAGGCGCGCAGGAGGAGTCCTACTCCTACCGGGAGTAGGACTCCCCTCCCTTTCCTTGTCCAAGTAGGAGAGGGGGAAGGAGAGAAGGAAAAAGGGGGGGCGCCGCCCCTCCCTCCTTGTCCAATTCGAAGTAGGGGGAGAGGGGGCGCGCGGCCTGCCCTGGCAGCCCCTCCTCCTCTCCACTTTAGGCCCATGAGGCCCATTAACCCCCTGGGGGGTTCCGGTAACCCCCCGGTGCTCCGGTTTTATCCGAAACTTCCCCGGAACACTTCCGGTGTCCGAATATAGCAGTCAAATATATCAATCTTTATGTCTCGACCATTTCGAGACTCCTCGTCATGTCTGTGATCACATCCGGGACTCCGAATTAACTTCGGTACATCAAAACTCATGAACTCATAATATAACTATCATCGAAACCTTAAGCGTGCGGACCCTACAGGTTCGAGAACAATGTAGACATGACCGAGACACGTCTCCGGTCAATAACCAATAGCGGAACCTGGATGCTCATATTTGCTCCTACATATTCTACGAAGATCTTTTATCGGTCAACCGCATAACAACATACGTTGTTCCCTTTGTCATCGGTATGTTACTTGCCCGAGATTCGATCGTCGGTATCCCATACCTAGTTCAATCTTGTTACCGGCAAGTCTCTTTACTCGTTCCGTAATACATCATCTCACAACTAACTCATTAGTTGCAATGCTTGCAAGGCTTATGTGATGTGTATTACCGAGAGGGCCCAGAGATACCTCTCCGACAATCGGAGTGACAAATCCTAATCTCGAAATACGCCAACCCAACATGTACCTTTGGAGACACCTGTAGAGCACCTTTATAATCACCCATTTACGTTGTGACGTTTGGTAGCGCACAAAGTGTTCCTCCGGCAAACGGGAGTTGCATAATCTCATAGTCATAGGAACATGTATAAGTCATGAAGAAAGCAATAGCAACATACTAAACGATCGTGTGCTAAGCTAATGGAATGGGTCATGTCAATCAGATCATTCACCTAATGATGTGATCCCATTAATCAAATAACAACTCCTTGTTCATGGTTAGGAAACATAACCATCTTTGATTAACGAGCTAGTTAAGTAGAGGCATACTAGTGACACTTTGTTTGTCTATGTATTCACACATGTATTATGTTTCCGGTTAATACAATTCTAGCATGAATAATAAATGTGACACCCCAAAAATTTGACCTTGTTTTAATGAATTAAAATTTTTGCCAGAAATTAAAACTTTGAATTTCTGAGCTCCATTTTGATTTTATTTAAATCATTTCCTTCCTTGTTATGATGAGTTTTTCCCCAAAGAGAAAACTTTTCAAATATGTCATTGGAAATATTTAATCTCTCAAGAGAAACTTTCCCTTATTTAATATAACTAATTAAATAATTAAATTGCTTGATCTTTATTTTCTTGAAAAATGGTTTTTCAAGGTTATATGGCCATATTTGAACTACAACCATTTGATAAATTCACTTAAAATTCCAACCAAAATTTGGAGATGTCATGTGATGTTATTCAATAACTTTTGTACAAAAATATCTCTTATTCATGAAATATTTTGAGCTCTACACTCAATTTTTCTTCTCTGGTCCAGAGTGCAATTTGCACTACAACCCTTTTAAATAATTCTTTCTGGCCTCCACCAAAATTATGGGATGTTGGTAGTAGCATATGATTCAACATTATGCAAAAACCTAGTGCTGTTCTTTGAAAAATTTGAGTGAATCAACCTCATTTTCATTCTGGTCCAGCCTTGTGATTTCTACTGCAACCCTATTTAATTTTGCTCCAATGATCTTGTGCTTTCTCCTACTTGTAGACAGCCCTACCAAACGCCTAAGTCCAGGAGAATGCACCCATTGGATTAATTTTGGTTCATGAAATAATGTCATTTATTTCCTGTCCAGAATTGAAGTTTTGCAAAACTTGCACTAACAAGTTTCTGCTTTTGGCCAACTAACCTCACCACCCTCTTGTACATCTAAAGAGACCACCATCTGGAGTTTTTGGCCACTCCAAGACCTGCCTAAGTGCCCTTAGCATTTTGTCAAACACCTTACGGGCATGATCTGTTTTGACATGAATTGTGGCATTGCACTGTGAACTTGCACCCCTGACCAAACCAGCTTGTCCACTGATCTCCTTGCAAGCCCAAACCTAGCCCTGTTTCTATCCAGCCTCAACCGCGACCTCTAGCATGCTCTGGCATTACGTCGAGCACATCCCGTGCACGCCCGGAGCGCGAGCAGAGCGTGCGTTTGGCACGCGCGTGCGCCGAGCCGACACGCTGGCCCCACGGTCTTGGCCTGCTCTGCAGCACCGCGCCACGCGCCCCCTTTCTCACCGCAACACGCCAAGCCGCCCCTCGCCATGCCCCGGCAAGCCAATAGCTAGCCGCCACCGCCGCCCGACAGCCCCTGCGCTGGCCAGCGCCGCCCAAGCCACCTCCACTCGCCAGCTCGCCCTTGGAGCAGTAGCCTCTCGTCCGCTAGCTCCTGCCGCCATCTCCAGCCTCGCCACGATGCACTGCAGCTACAGAATGGCGGTCGCCGGAGAGCTTATCCGGCCGCCGCGGAACCGACCTCGACGAGCTATAAAAGGAGGCCCCCGAGCCTCCCCGAGCACGCAGGCAACCTCAGGCCACCCCTATGACACTCCCCTAGCTTGCATTCGACCCGAGGAGGCCTCCTTCCTCATCTCCGGCAACTCCTGCCGCCGCCACCGCCCCGGCCAATCCGGCACCTCCAGTACCTCCCCCTCTCCGTTCTCTCCACCAAGAGCTTCCTCATCCTCCCGTGAACCCGCCCCCCTACTCAATTTTGATTAGGAACCACCGTAGCCCCAAAATCACCTTGCTCCCGAAGCTCCCCTCCGCCGCGAAGCTCACCGCCGACGACCCCATCCACCCCCGAGACTGTAACACCCACCGGCGGGACCGCCTCGACCCCCTGAGCCCGTGGATGGCTTCGGTTTCTCGAACGGAGCTGCCAATCGCCGGCGGCGATCGCCGGAGTTTCGCCTCCGCTCGGGTCAGAGAAAGAGGAGGGATAGACTGGTCAAACCTGACTGGTGGGACTTCCTGGACCCACTGTCAGTGTCTCACCGCGCCGTCCACGTGTTTAAGTGAAGGCGTAATCCCCCCAGTACGTCTCTCCCGCTTCGAAAGCGTATTCCCCTCCGAAACGTTTTCTTTTCAGTTTTATTTTATATAACAGATTTGACCAGAACTTTGACTGGCTATAACTTTTTAAATATAACTCCAAATGAATTAATTCTTTTTCCTACCTTCCTAAAATTTGGTCTAGTTTATTTTAAGATTTATTTGAAAATTTTCCAAACAACTTTTTTGTACTGTTTTTGAAATGTGTGTTAATTCAAATATATTTCAAAATAGGATTTTGGAGAGAGAAGAAACTTTCAAAAATTTTGGAGAGCACCCCCACCTCTCCACACCATTGAAGGCAAGCATTCTGAACCCTGGCATAATGTTTTTGGTGTGTTATTCGATACGTTTATAACACCACCTTATTTCAAGGACTTGTTATTTCATGTGACATGATCATTTGCATGGAAGCATATTAGTGATTTCCTTGCTGTTGGAAATGAATATAATTGTGATGGTAATCATCCTCATGTGCCTTGCATGCATGCCGGAAAGGAATCCGGGAAAGCCTCGGCCTTGGGTAGGCGTGAGCTTGTCGCCGGTCCCCGTCGGGACGGTTATGTCCGGCATGGCATGGTAAGGTATATTGAGTGGTGATTTTGTTGATTGAAATATATTTGTTACATGTCATGCAGGGAACTTATAAACCTCCTGAGTCGACCGTAGACCGAGTCTTGTTTCCAGTAACCCCCATACTTGCTATGTACTACCACTTGTCCCTGCCGCAGGTAGGGTATGGTTCAGTAAGTCGTCAACCCCTTTCAAGCACACACCGTACAGAGAGGCCATGGTGGAAGATATCGGTCGTAGCCGGTAGGCATGCCACCTGGTCCGGGAGCATGGGTGTTTCCGGTTGAGACCGAGAGGGGAGGCCACCCCTTAGAGCGCGCGATATAAATTTGATCCCATGCTATGCGAGGTTGTAGCCTCCCCACTTAGAGTTTTGCTTAACAAGTGTCGTGGGTGATTCCAGACACCGATGAGTTAGGCTGGTGTGTGCAAGTTAGGCGTGTTTTCTACTAAAAGACCGTAGACGGAATTAGTCCCGATGGACTAAAGGAATCCGTTACTCGTGGGTAAAGAGTACACCCTCTGCAGAGATTAAACCTATTCGAATAGCCGTGTCCATGGTTAAGGATTACAGTCTGGGATGGGTCAAGTGTTGGTCTTAGTGTCGGTCTTCGGAGGAGAGATTGTTAAACCAGAACTTGGACGGTGACTTGTGACTTGTGAAGTTTATGATTATTATCTTGTGATGGACTAACCCGTTGCATTATTTATATTATCGAGTATCCCTGGACGGTTCTACCTCCTGGATATTCATTGTGATTATTTATTCTTTTAAGCCCTTTATGTGGTGTCGCTCAGACGCCCGACTGTGGCATTTCTTTTAAAGCCCTTTATGTGGTGTCGCCCAGACGCCCGACTGTGGCATTTCTTTTAAAGCCCTTTATGTGGTGTCGCTCAGACGCCCGACTGTGGCATTTCTTTTAAAGCCCTTTATGTGGTGTCGCCCAGACGCCCGACTGCGGCATTTCATTTCCCTCTCTATTACTGCTTATTCACGTTGCATGATAATAACCTGCTTGCATGCATAAAAGATATTTTATTTATGACTGACGATGTGATCATAAAATTTTTCCGTGCATGATTATCAATTATATTATACCTGTGTTCTTAATGTTTGCGAGTACATTCAAAGTACTCACTGGCTTGTCCCTGGCTATTGTCTTGGCCAGATTGCTTGCTTGGAGAGGAGCGTGGCGATTGACAGTCTCGAGACCTAAGCAACGGTGATAGCAGCCTCGCGAAGATAGGAGTTAACCTGGTCAGCTGTTCTTGTGGGAAATGGAGTCCCATAGACACTGATGTCTCACAAACCGCTTCCGCCATCAACCACTAGAAACCCAATTGTTGTACTCACAGGCCAGAAGGGTCTTGTACTACATATTTTGTATTTTGCTTGAGATTTCTGTATCAAGTTTGGAGCCTCATTAGCTAACAGTAATCCTGGGGCTGATGAGCACGACGGTCTTTTCTGGAAATTTATGTCTGGAAAACCCGGTCGTGACGGACTTGGTATCAGAGCCAGGCTGACCATTGGCTAATCCTATCTTAGCCAGGTCAATAAACCTAGGTAAACCAACCCACCAGACCATAACCAAACCCCCGCCAGGCTTCTTGTACAAGATAGCCACACATTGAGCCAACACCTTTTTGGCAGTCGGTGCCCAACCTATCAACCTAACCTGTCACTCATGCGCCAGTGACCGGCCCCTAAATAGTCCTTTCTCGCAAGCGTGCGAAGGAAGACTCTGTCCCCTTTTTCCTATAAAAAGGGGCACGCTAGCCCCAACACAGCACAGCACAGCCTCTACCCCAAACCAAGCCACAATGCCTGGCCCTGTCGTGCACAACGAGACCACAACAACCAACCTTGGAGGTTTTGTGACCATACTCGCAAACCTCACCCGTCGTGCCTACGCGTTAGAGGAGCCCCCAGAATATGTTGTGTACCAAGGGCCCATGAGCGGTGAGAACCGTCAATTCTGGGCCACTGTACATATCTACGGTAGGGGTCTAGAGCCCGAGCGCCCCTACAGGTTCACCGAAAGAACAACTTCCTTTGAGCTTCAAGCCATCCAACTAGCTGCTCGAGAGGCTATAGTTCATCTCCGGCACTTGTCGCCCAGAGTTAACTGTCGCTCGTTCCACTACTACCCCAGACGTGAAGGGTATGGTAGACCACCCCAAGTTGCCAACGGAGATCACGAGACGGATCCTGCATTGTTGCATCTAGTGTGCTATGTAAGTACACTAGAGGAACTGTGCGATCAAATCACTATTGATCTAATCGCAGCTCATGGAGAGCTGGTTTGTCGAGCCCCGGCGAGAGAAGAAAATGAGCCCAACGCCGACAACCCAGTCGTGCTGTTTGGATACCCGATCGAGTCCCTGAGGCCTGCCCCAGCCATCGGCCAAGGTGCTACGATAACCCCAGAAGTGCTTCGTCGCATATTGGGAGCACACTCCAACGGGATTGTGGCCAACAATCCCCGAGATGGTCCTCATCGCTACCCCGAACCTGCAGCCCCTCAACCCACTCCAGCCAATTCTGACGACGAGACTCGTGGAGGAGCCTCAAGGCACGCCCGATTGGATGTAAACGAGGTAGACTAAGTCACCCGAGTCGTATCGAGTCCCAGTGTACCCTCGCTTTGTAATCATGTGGCCTTGTAATTTTAATGCCGCCTGTTGTCGTGCCTCTATTTTAATGGTAGCCTTGCCTGATACGCCAGTATGCGGTAAAAGATTTCTATCCCGGACACAGTTACCAAAGATCACCCCGTCAACCCCACAGTAACACATCACTATAGTGAAACGTGTGAATCTGTGGCTTGACCCCGACCCTTGGGACAGAGCTGAAAATTTTCTTTACCAGTCACCTCGGTAAAATGACCCAGCTCCGGTGCTATAAAAAGGACACCGCGTGACCTTGCAAAACACCTCTCACCTTGTGCACCACCCTCACAACCATTTCCTAGCCATGCCGAGCCCTAGCATTTATCTGAGAACCCCAGATGCAACCCCAGGTAGTTTTGTCAAGATATTGCGGGATTTTACCTGCAGTACCATGGGAGCTACCCAACCACCCCAGTACGAGCTGTTCAAATCGAGGATCACCCCTTCCACCTCAAGATATTGGGCATCAGTGCACATCCCTCCCGTAAACTCAAACCAAGACCCAACAGAGGTCTCCTTCGTGGGGAAATCTATGCCAACCTCACAGATGGCCATAGAAGCTGTTGCATGCGAAGCGCTTGCTCGCCTTCGATTCGCGGTACCCTATGCCAGCGAACGAGGGTATTATTACTTCCCGAGCCGTGCAGCACCCGGAGGAGTGACATCTTTTCCCGGTGGACGCATTGAGAGAGACCCAGGCCTGGCCAACCTTGTCCAGTACGTCATCGCTCAAGAGCGTTTAACCCAACGTGTGATGGGTTATCTCCAGAGCCTCGCAGATTTAAATCCTCAGATCGCCATCGGCAGAGCACTAAGGCCCGACCAGGAGAGACACGTGCATCGACTGGTCAATCCACTTTCCCCGATAGAAGAGGAGTGTATCCCAGTACCAGAGACGTTTTCTAGGGACCCCATCCAGTTACCATTTCCATTTTAAACGTTGCTGCGATGTTCATTATTGCGACATTTATTTATGTATGGGATCCCATCTCAGATTTCATGGCTTCAAGCCATTTTGCGGAATCTGGGCTCACCATCGCTTCTTCATAGTTCGTAGGTTCATCATGATCTAGTATCATGACTTCCAGAACAGGATTACCGTACCACTCTGGCTGCGGATCTCACTCTGGTTGATCTACGAGGTTCAGTAGTATCTTGTTCTAAAGTTTCATGATCATCATCATTAGCTTCCTCACTAATTGTAGGTGTCAAACAGTTTTCTGTGATGCACTACTTTCCAATAAGGGAGCAGGTACAGTTACCTCGTCAAGTTCTACTTTCCTCCCACTCACTTCTTTCGAGAGAAACTCCTTCTCCAGAAAGTTTCCGAACTTAGCAACAAAAGTCTTGCCTTCGGATCTGTGATAGAAGGTGTATCCAATAGTCTCCTTTGGATATCCTATGAAGACACATTTCTCCGATTTGGGTTCGAGCTTATCAGGTTGAAGCTTTTTCACATAAGCATCGCAGCCCCAAACTTTCAGAAACGACAACTTTGGTTTCTTGCCAAACCATACGTCGTCTCAATTTGATGGTGCCCTATTTAACGTGAATGCGGCCGTCTCCAAAGCATAACCCCAAAACGATAGCGGTAAATCAGTAAGAGACATCATAGATCGCACCATATCTAGTAAAGTACGATTACGACGTTCGGACACACCATTACGCTGTGGTGTTCCGGGTGGCGTGAGTTGCAACTATTCCGCATTGTTTCAAATGTACACCAAACTCGTAACTCAAATATTCTCCTCCACGATCAGATCTAGAAACTTTATTTTCTTGTTACGATGATTTTCCACTTCACTCTAATTTGAACTTTTCAAATGTATTCAGACTTAGTTCTTAAGTAGATATACCCATATCTGCTTAAGTCATCTGTGAAGTGAAAATAACGATATCCGCCACGAGCCTCAATATTCAGACCACATACATCTGTATGGTATGATTCCAACAAATCTGTTGCTCTCTCATAGTACCGGAGAACGGTGTTTTAGTCATCTTGCCCATGAGGCACGGTTCGCAAGTACCAAGTGATTCATAATCAAGTGGTTCCAAAAGTCCATCAGTATGGAGTTTCTTCATGCGCTTTACACCGATATGACCTAAACGGCAGTGCCACAAATAAGTTGCACTATCATTATCAACTCTGCATCTTTTGGCTTCAACACTATGAATATGTGTGTCACTACTATCGAGATAATAAAAATAGACCACTCTTTAAGGGTGCATGACCATAAAAGATATTACTCATATAAATAGAACAACCATTATTCTCAGATTTAAATGAATAACGTCTCGCATCAAACAAGATCCAGATATAATGTTCATGCTTAACGCTGGCACCAAATAACAATTATTTAGGTCTAATATTAATCCCGAAGGTAGATGTAGAGGTAGCGTGCCGACTGCGATCACATCGACTTTGGAACCGTTTCCCACGCATCGTCACCTCGTCCTTAGCCAATCTTCGCTTAATCCGTAGTCCCTGTTTCGAGTTGCAAATATTAGCAACAGAACCAGTATCAAATACCCAGGTACTGAGCATTAGTAAGGTACACATCAATAACATGTATATCACATATACCTTTGTTCACCTTGCCATCCTTCTTATCCGCCAAATACTTGGGGCAGTTCCGCTTCCAGTGACCAGTCTGCTTGCAGTAGAAGCACTCATTTCAGGCTTAGGTCCAGGTTTGGGTTTCTTCTCTTGAGTAGCAACTTGCTTGCTGTTCTTTTTGAAGTTCCCCTTCTTCTTCCCTTTGCCCTTTTTCTTGAAACTAGTGGTCTTGTTGACCATCAACATGATGCTCCTTCTATTTTTACCTCCGCTTTTAAGCATTGCAAGAGCTCGGGAATAGTCTTATATGCATCCCTTGCAATTAATAGTTCATCACGAAGTACTTGTAGTGTTTTGGTGGCAAGTGATTGGAGATTTTCGGATGAGCCAATCATCTGGAGAGTTATAACTCCCATATTAATAGTGTTTTATACCCTAACAGTTTGAGTGTATGCTCTATTGTACAGAACTGTTTCTTCTCATCTCACGGTATAGAATGGATATTTAGTATATGTCGATCTGTTGCATTGCTTAAATATTAATTTCAAACTCTGGACATCTGTATCATGACGTTCAGAACGTCTTATATATATTTATTCCTCTTTTATATCGAAGTAACGATTCGATATATCTATCTTTGCTTCCATTACGTCAATAACATCTGGTGTTGCTCCTTGCATGCACTTGGAATAGCGTGCTTCAGATAATTCTTCTGATTGTAAATTAGGATTCTCAAGTACGGACCATCCGTGTAATTGCTACCTTCATGTTAAGACTTGTTTTCAAGAACTGGCATTGAAAAATATAACGAACTAAAGCCGATCCATCTTTACATTCAACATTATAGGAGCAAAGGCTTCTTATCGTACTTAAGTTTCATTGATGAAATTTAAGTTCAATTATCATATTACTTAAGAACTCCCACTTATAAGAAGATATCCCTCTAATCCTCTAAGTGATCACGTGATCCAAATCAACTAAACCATGTCCGATCATCACGTGAGATGGAGTAGTATCAATGGTGAACAACTATGTTGATCATATCTACTATATGATTCACGCTCGACCTTTCGGTCTCCGTGTTCCGAGGCCATATCTGTTATATGCTAGGCTCGTCAAGTTTAACCTGAGTATTCCGCGTGTGCAACTGTTTTGCACCCGTTGTATTTGAACGTAGAGCCTATCACACCCGATCATCACGTGGTGTCTCAGCACGAAGAACTTTCGCAACGGTGCATACTCAGGGAGAACACTTATACTTTGATAATTTAGTGAGGGATCATCTTATAATGCTACCATCAATCAAAGCAAGATAAGATGCATAAAAGGATAAACATCACATGCAATCAATATAAGTGATATGATATGGCCATCATCATCTTGTGCTTGTGATCTCCATCTCCGAAGCACCGTCGTGATCACCATCGTCACCGGTGTGACACCTTGATCTCCATCATAGCATCGTTGTCGTCTCGCCAAGCTTATGCTTCTACGACTATCACTACCGCTTAGTAATAAAGTAAAGCATTACATCGCGATTGCATTGCATACAATAAAACGACAACCATAAGGCTCCTGCCAGTTGCCGATAACTCGGTTACAAAACATGATCATCTCATACAATAAAATTCAGCATCATGTCTTGACCATATCACATCACAACATGCCCTGCAAAAACAAGTTAGACGTCCTCTACTTTGTTGTTTGCAAGTTTTACGTGGCTGCTACGGGCTTAAGCAAGAACCAATCTGACCTACGCATCAAAACCACAACGATAGTTTGTCAAATAGACTCTGTTCTAACCTTTGCAAGGACCGGGCGTAGCCATACTTGGTTCAACTAAAGTTGGAGAGACAGTCGCCCGCAAGCCACCTATGTGCAAAGCACGTTGGGGGAACCGGTCTCGCGTAAGCGTACGCGTAATGTTGGTCCGGGTCGTCTCGTCCAACAATGCCGCCGAACCAAAGTATGACATGCTGGTAGGCAGTATGACTTATATCGCCCACAACTCACTTGTGTTCTACTCGTGCAAATAACATCAACATAAATAACCTAGGCTCGGATGCCACTATTGCGTTTCGTAGTAATTTCAAAAAAAATTCCTACGCACACGCAAGATCATGTGATGCATAGCAACAAGAGGGGAGAGTGTTGTCTACGTACCCACGCAGACCGACTGCGGAAGCGTTGACGCAACGGAGAGGAAGTAGTCGTACGTCTTCCCGATCCGACCGATCAAGCACCGAAACTACGGCACCTCTGAGTTCGAGCACACGTTCAGCTTGATGACGATCCCCAGACTCCGATCCAGCAAAGTGTCGGGGAAGAGTTCCGTCAGCACGACGGCATGGTGACGATCTTGATGCACTACAGCAGCAGGGCTTCGCCTAAACTCCGCTACAGTATTATCGAGGAATATGGTGGCTGGGGGCACCGCACACGGCTAAGGAATAGATCACGTGGATCAACTTGTGTGTTCTAGGGTGCCTCTACCTCAGTATATAAAGGACTAGAGGGGGGGAGGCTGGCCGGCCACAGGAGGCGCGCCACGAGAGTCCTACTCCCTCTGGGAGTAGGATTCCCCCCCCAATCCTAGTTGGAATAGGACTCCTTGAGGGGGGAAAGAGAGAGAGGGGGCCGGCCACCTCTCCTAGTCCTAATAGGACTAGGGGAAGGGGAGAGGCGCACAGCCACCTTGGGCTGCCCCTTTCTCCTTTCCACTAAAGCCCACTAAGGCCCATATAGCTCCCGGGGGGTTCCGGTAACCTTCCCGGTACTCCGGTAAAATCCCGATTTCACCCGGAACACTTCCGATATCCAAACATAGGCTTCCAATATATCAATCTTTATGTCTCGACCATTTCGAGACTCCTCGTCATGTCCGTGATCACATCCGGGACTCCGAACAACCTTCGGTACATCAAAATGCATAAACTCATAATATAACTGTCATCGTAACCTTAAGCGTGCGGACCCTACGGGTTCGAGAACAATGTAGACATGACCGAGACATGTCTCCGGTCAATAACCAATAGCGGGACCTGGATGCCCATATTGGCTCCTACATATTCTACGAAGATCTTTATTGGTCAGACCGCATAACAACATACGTTGTTCCCTTTGTCATCGGTATGTTACTTGCCGAGATTCGATCGTCGGTATCCAATACCTAGTTCAATCTCGTTACCGGCAAGTCTCTTTACTCGTTCTGTAATACATCATCCCGCAACTAACTCATTAGTTGCAATGCTTGCAAGGCTTATGTGATGTGCATTACCGAGAGGGCCCAGAGATACCTCTCCGACAATCGGAGTGACAAAACCTAATCTCGAAATACGCCAACCCAACATGTACCTTTGGAGACACCTGTAGTACTCCTTTATAATCACCCAGTTACGTTGTGACGTTTGGTAGTACCCAAAGTGTTCCTCCGGTAAACGGGAGTGTTGCATAATCTCATAGTCATAGGAACATGTATAAGTCATGAAGAAAGCAATAGCAACATACTAAACGATCGGGTGCTAAGCTAATGGAATGGGTCATGTCAATCAAGATCATTCACTAATGATGTGATCCCGTTAATCAAATAACAACTCTTGTTCATGGTTAGGAAACATAACCATCTTTGATTAACGAGCTAGTCAAGTAGAGGCATACTAGTGACACTTTGTTTGTCTATGTATTCACACATGTATTATGTTTCCGGTTAATACAATTCTAGCATGAATAATAAACATTTATCATGATATAAGGAAATAAATAATAACTTTATTATTGCCTCTAGGGCATATTTCCTTCACACTGGCACCCTGCCGGAGGGGGAATCCCTCTCCGGTGGCCATCTTCATCATCCCGGTGCTCTCCATGACGAGGATGGAGTAGTTCTCCCTCGGGGCTGAGGGTATGCACCAGTAGCTATGTGTTTGATCTCTCTCTCTCTCTCTCTCGTGTTCTTGATTTGGCACGATCTTGATGTATCGCGAGCTTTGTTATTATAGTTGGATCTTATGTTTATCCTCCCCTCTACTCTCTTGTAATGGATTGAGTTTCCCCTTTGAAGTTATCTTATCGGATTGAGTCTTTAAAGATTTGAGAACACTTGATGTATGTCTTGCCGTGCGTATCTGTGGTGACAATGGGATATCACGTGATTCACTTGATGTATGTTTTGGTGATCAACTTACGGGTTCCACCCATGAACCTATGCATAGGCGTTGGCACACGTTTTCGTCGTGATTCTCCGGTAGAAACTTTGGGGCACTCTTTGAGGTTCTATGTGTTGGTTGAATAGATGAATCTGCGATTGTGTGGTGCATATCGTATAATCACACCCACAGATACTTGAGGTGACATTGGAGTATCTAGGTGACATTAGGGTTTTGGTTGATTTGTGTCTTAAGGTGTTATTCTAGTATGAACTCTAGGGCTGTTTGTGACACTTATAGGAATAGCCCAACGGATTGATTGGAAAGAATAACTTTGAGGTGGTTTCATACCCTACCATAATCTCTTTGTTTGTTCTCCGCTATTACTGACTTTGGAGTGACTCTTTGTTGCATGTTGAGAGATAGTTATGTCATCCAATTATGCTATTATTGTTGAGAGAACTTGCACTAGTGAAAGTATGAACCCTAGGTCTTGTTTCCTAGCATTGCAATACTGTTTACGCTCACTTTTACCACTTGTTACCTTGCTGTTTTTATATTTTCAGATTACAAAAACCTATATCTACTATCCATATACCACTTGTGTCACCATCTCTTCGCCGAACTAGTGCACCTATACAATTTACCATTGTATTGGGTGTGTTGGGGACACAAATGACTCTTTGTTATTTGGTTGCAGGGTTGCTTGAGAGAGACCATCTTCATCCTATACGCCTCCTACGGATTGATAAACCTTAGGTCATCCACTTGAGGGAAATTTGCTACTGTCCTATAAACCTCTGCACTTGGAGGCCCAACAACGTCTACAAGAAGAAGGTTGTGTTGTAGACATCAAGGCTTAGGTCCAATCGTGGTGGAGAGTATTTTTCCAATGAATTTGATGCTTTTTGTGCCGAACATGGTATAATCCATGTGAGAACGCCTCCCTACTCACCTCAGTCAAATGGGGTGGACGAAAGAAAGAACCGTACTCTAACTGATTTGGTTAACACCATGTTAGAGACATCGTGTCTCTCCAAGGCATGGTGGGGGAGGCGATATTGACAGCATGTCATGTCCTAAACCGAGTCCCCACAAAGAACAAAGAGATAACTCCATTCGAGGAATGGGAGAAGAAAAGGTTAAATCTCTCTTATCTATGAACCTGGGGTTGTTTGGCGAAAGTCAATGTGCCAATTCCAAAGAAGCGCAAGCTTGGACCAAAGACCGTGGATTGTGTTTTCCTGGGATATGCTTTTCATAGCATTGGTTATAGATTCTTGGTTGTAAAATCTGAGGTACCTAACATGCATGTCGGTACGATCATGGAGTCGAATGATGCGACTTTCTTTGAAGATATCTTTCCCATGAAGGATATGGCTACCTCATCTAATCAGGAGATGCCTAGTTCATCGAATCAGGAACCAGTTACAATTACTGAACCTGCCATTTTGATGGAACACTTTGAAAATCATGTGGAGGAGAACAATGAAGTTTCTACTAGGAGCAAGTGACAGAGGACTGCAAAGTCCTTTGGTGATGATTTTCTTGTGTATCTCATAGATGACACTCCCAGTTCTATTTCAGAGGCCTATGCATCTGAAGATGCTGACTACTGGAAGGAAGCGGTTCGTAGCGAGATGGATTCCATCTTGGCGAATGAAACTTGGGAGATAACTGATCGTCCTTATGGGTGCAAACCTATAGGATGCAAATGGGTATTCAAGAAGAAGCTTAGGCCTGATGGTACTATTGAAAAGTACAAGGCTCAGCTCGTGGCTAAGGGTTATACCCAAAAGGAAGGTGAAGAATTCTTTGATACTTACTCACTTGTGGCTCGACTAACCACTATTCAAGTTCTACTTTCACTAGCTGCCTCACATGGTCTTCTTGTTCATCAAATGGATGTTAAGACTGCTTTCCTAAGTGGAGAGTTGGACGAGGAAATTTATATGGAACAACTAGATGGGTTTATACTAGATGGTCAGGAAGGAAAAGTGTGCAAGTTGCTGAAGTCTTTGTATGGACTCAAGCAAGCACCCAAACAGTGGCATGAGAAGTTTGAAAGAACTTTAACAGCTGCAGGCTTTGTTGTAAACGAAGCTGACAAATGTGTGTACTATCGCCATGGTGGGGGCGAGGGAGTTATCCTTTGCTTGTATGTTGATGACATACTGATTTTTGGAACAAATCTGAATGTTATTAAGGAGGTCAAGAATTTCCTATCTCGCTGTTTTGAGATGAAGGATTTAGGAGTGGCTGATGTCATTCTGAACATCAAGTTGTTGAGAGACGATGATGGTGGGATTACATTACTTCAATCTCACTATGTGGAAAAGATCTTGAGTCGCTTTGGCTATAGTGACTGCAAGCCCTCTCCAACACCATATGATGCTAGCGTGCTGCTTCGAAAGAATCGAATAATTTCTAGAGATCAATTGAAGTATTCTCAGATTATTGGCCCGCTTATGTACTTAGCCAGTGCTACAAGACCTGACATCTCTTTTGCTGTTAGCGAACTGAGTCGGTTTGTCTCAAAACCAGGAGATGTGCATTGGAAAGCTCTAGAGAGAGTTTTGCGTTACTTGAAAGGCACTGTGAATTATGGAATTCACTACACTTGGCACCCAAAGGTGCTTTAAAGGTATAGTGACTCAAACTGGATCTCAGATGCTGATGAGATAAAGGCCACGAGCGGAATGTATTCACTCATGGAGGTGGCGCTGTTTCTTGGAAGTCTTGCAAGCAGACCATCTTAACGAGGTCAACAATGGAAGCAGAACTCACAGCACTAGGTATAGCTACGGTCGAAGCAGATTGGCTTCGCCGGCTCTTGAATGGCTTGCCGGTTGTTGAGAAACCTATACCGGGTATCCTTATGAACTGCGACAATCAAACTGTGATCAGGAAAGTGAGCAGCTCAAAGGATAACATGAAGTCATCAAGACACGTTCAGAGAAGGTTAAAGTCTGTCAGGAAAATGAGAAACTCCGGAGTTATTGCATTGGATTATATCCAAACGTCTAAAAATCTGGCAGATCCTTTTACTAAGGGTCTATCACGTAATGTGATAGATAATGCATCGAGGGAGATGGGTATGAGACCCACAATATGAGTTGTTCACAGTGGTAACCTATTCTTTGTGATCGGAGATCCCGTGAATTAGATGTGGAAGACAAGCTGTTGATCAACTGAGAGGAGAGTATCCTTACTAAATAATAATACCACTCCATGAAGATGCAATACTCTCCTAATCTGCATGGCAGGTTGATGTATATCTTAATGTGTTCTAAGTGGCTCATTTAAGTCGAGATGTTGTCTTGCAGAACATCTTTTGAAGAACACACTGATACGTCTCCAATGTATCTATAATTTTTGATTGTTCCACGCTATATTATATTCTATTTTGGACATTATTGGGGTTTATTATAAGCTTTTATATTATTTTTGGGACTAACCTATTAACCGGAGGCCCAACCCAGAATTGTTGTTTTTTTGCCTATTTTAGGGTTTCGCAGAATTAAACCTTCGAGAACGTGATTTTCGGAACGAACATGATCCAGAGGACTTGGACCCTACGTCAAGACATCAACCAAGAGGCCATGAGGTAGAGGGCGCCTACCCCCCTGGGCGCTCCCTCCACCCTCGTGGGCCCCCTGTTGCTCCGCCGACGTACTCCTTCCTCCTATATATACCTACGTACCCCGAAACTACCAGATACGGAGCCAAAACCCTAATTCCACCGCCGTAACTTTCTGTATCCACGAGATCCCATCTTGGGGCCTGTTCCGGAGCTCCGTCGGAGGGGGCATCGACCACGGAGGGCTTCTACATCAACACCATAGCCCTTCCGATGAAGTGTGAGTAGTTTACCTCAGACCTACGGGTCCATAGTTATTAGCTAGATGGCTTCTTCTCTCTTTTTGTATCTCAATACAAAGTTCTCCCCCTCTCTTGTGGAGATCTATTCGATGTAATCTTCTTTTGCGGTGTGTTTGTTGAGACCGATGAATTGTGGGTTTATGATCCAGTTTATCTATGAACAATATTTGAATCTTCTCTGAATTCTTTTATGTATGATTGGTTATCTTTGCAAGTCTCTTCGAATTATTAGTTTGGTTTGGCCTACTAGATTGATCTTTCTTGCAATGGGAGAAGTGCTTAGCTTTGGGTTCAATCTTGCGGTGTCCTTTCCCAGTGATAGTAGGGGCAGCAAGGCACGTATTGTATTGTTGCCATCGAGGATAACAAGATGGGGTTTATTTCATATTGTATGAGTTTATCCCTCTACATCATGTCATCTTGCTTAAAGCGTTACTCTGCTCTCTTGAACTTAATACTCTAGATGCATGCTGGATAGCGGTCGATGAGTGGAGTAATAGTAGTAGATGCAGAATCGTTTCGATCTACTTGTCACGGACGTGATGCCTATATACATGATCATACCTATATATTCTCATAACTATGCTCAATTCTGTCAATTGCTCAACAGTAATTTCTTTACCCGCCATGAATACTTATGCTCTCGAGAGAAGCCACTAGTGAAACCTATGGCCCCCGGGTCTATCTTCCATCATATTAATCATCCAATACCTAGATATTTTTATTGCCTTTTATTTTACTTTGCATCTTTATCATAAAAATACCAAAAATATTATCTTATCATATCTATCAGATCGCACTCTCGTAAGTGACCGTGTAGGGATTGACAACCCCTTATCGTGTTGGTTGCGAGGATTTATTTGTTTGTGTAGGTACGAGGGAATCGTGCGTGGCCTCCTACTGCGTTGATACCTTGGTTCTCAAAAACTGAGGGAAATACTTACGCTACTCTGCTGCATCACCCTTTCCTCTTCAAGGGAAAACCAACGCAAGTGCTCAAGAGGTAGCAAGACGGATTTCTGGCGCCATTGCCGGGGAGGTCTACGCAAAAGTCAACATACCAAGTACCCATTACAATGGGATACCACGTGATTCACTTGATGTATGTTTTGGTGATAAACTTGCGAGTTCCTCCCATGAACCTATGCATAGGGGTTGGCACAGTTTTCGTCGTGATTCTCCGGTAGAAACTTTGGGGCACTCTTTGAGGTTCTATGTGTTGGTTGAATAGATGAACCTGAGATTGTGTGATGCATATTGTACAAACATACCCACAGATACTTGAGGTCACATTGGAGTATCTAGGTGACATTAGGGTTTTGGTTGATTTGTGTCTTAAGGTGTTATTCTAGTACGAACTCTGAAGGAAATATGCCCTAGAGGCAATAATAATGTTATTATTTTATTTCCTTATATGATGATAAATGTTTATTATTCATGCTAGAATTGTATTATCCGGAAACATAATACTTGTGTGAATACATAGACAAACCAAACGTCACTACTATGCCTCTACTTGACTAGCTCATTAATCAAAGATGGTTATGTTTCCTAACCATAGACATGTGTTGTCATTTGATTAACGGGATCACATTATTAGGAGAATGATGTGATTGACATGACCCATTCCATTAGCTTAGCACCCGATCGTTTAGTATGTTGCTATTGCTTTCTTCATGACTTATACATGTTCCTATAACTATGATATTATGCAACTCCCGTTTGCCGGAGGAACACTTTGTGTGCTACCGAATGTCACAATGTAACTGGGTGATTATAAAGGAGTACTACAGGTGTCTCCAAAGGTACATGTTGGATTGTCGGAGAGGTATCTCTGGGCCCTCTCGGTAATGCACATCACATAAGCCTTGCAAGCATTTCAACTAATGAGTTAGTTGCGAGATGATGTATTACGAAACGAGTAAAGAGACTTGCTGGTAACGAGATTGAACTAGGTATTGAGATACCGACGATCGAATCTCGGGCAAGTAAAATACCGATGACAAAGGGAACAACTGAAGGAAATATGCCCTAGAGGCAATAATAAAGTTATTATTTATTTCCTTATAATCATGATAAAGGTTTATTATTCATGCTAGAATTGTATTAACCGGAAACATAATACATGTGTGAATACATAGACAAACAAAGTGTCACTAGTATGCCTCTACTTGACTAGCTCGTTAATCAAAGATGGTTATGTTT